>NW_006383018.1:2080812-2097219 GCF_000327345.1 Myotis davidii | reverse complement strand
GGGTCACGGGAGGGGGTGGGGGAGAGTCCGGGACGAGGGCGAGCGCCGAGTGGGGCGAGCAGTGCCCTAACGGCTCCGGTTTTGAGCTCCTCCCCACTCCACCCCCCGACCTGGGAGCGACTGAGCATCTATCCCTGGCCGTGGCCCCTGCGGGGCTCCCCCAGATCCCTGGTGAAAGGCTCTAGAATAGAAAAATGCAGCCCGCTCTCTGCGCCACCGCGTTGGCGCTTTGGGTCCCCTCTCCACTCCAGACTGCTTTTCAGGGCGCTCCTGCCCCCAAACTCCCGCTTCCCCGCTCAGTTCCCGTCGGGTCTCCGAGAACCCGCGCTTTCTCTCCCGTTCGCGTTCCCCCCACCGCTAACCATCTTCTGTCTGTGCAGTGTTTGGGAACAAAATATTCAGAAATGCCCTTTCGTGAAACGCATTTTAAAACTCCCCCACAGCCAGCGGACGGGAGATCAGTCTGTTGACTTTGACCCTCACTCTGCCTGGTGCCACTGGCACGGTGGTGTTTGGGGAAAGAGGGTTCATTAAGCCCGGAGTTAGGAGACCCGGGTTCCTGGTAAAGCCCCTTCAACTCCCCGGGCCACCGTGGCCTTGAGTGTTCAGGGGATCCAGGAGCTGTAAGGGCACCTTTAGTTCTGGGATTCTGGAAATGTCTCCCTGCAGATTACCCAGTAGTCAGGGACTCTTTATCTTTAGATGTTAGTAGAAGGTGTCAGTAGAAGAAATAAGAAATTAGAGTGTTCTCGGATATAAGATCAATTTGCTGAAAATCCCCAAATTTAGGGATTTTTAAAAATACATTAGTAAACTTCCATTTAAGCAAATTAAGCTTAAAAATTATCCCTCTCTGTGGTTTATTAACCAGGGTGAAAGCCAAGGAGGGGTCTTGGATTGATCACGGGACACTGCACTTTCCCCTCTGAGGCCCATGAACAGATGAACCTTTGCAAATGCTGCTTTGGAAATACATACTTTGTTTGACCTGACATATGCCCCCTCCCCCACTGCCAAATAGTATTAAGGTTTAAGGATTAGGCATTTAAGGTTTAAAGTTTAGGCACAAGCTAAGCTTTCAGTGATGTGTCAGTGTATGGGGCAATGTCAACTGGTAAAATTCTTTTTCCATTTTGGTAACTGGAAACATTTAAATTTTATATCAATTTTCTATTTCACTTCAATATTACTCTTAAATAATGAAATTAGTGTGTGTTTTTTTTCTAGCACTTCTGGAGGACATTCATGAATCTTAGCAGTTAATGGAAGTATGTAGCTTTAAAAAAGACAATACCATTTTAAATATTTCACAAACAGTTATTACAAAATATACCATTTTTAACTCTCCTAGAATCACAAATTATTGTATACAACAGGTAAGTAAACCACATATTTTAAATATTTTTAAAAAGCTGTCTTAACGTGGACTCTGCCTATCAAAAATAAAATCAAATAATATGTGAAATTACTGATCCTAAAAGAGAAGCAATGAGTCAACAATTTGCAATTTTCAGAAGGAATATCTGCTTTTCATGCTTAAACTATTAAAATAAGAAAATATCCTTGGTGGAAAAACTCATGTAGTGAAATGTGTTCTAAAAATTGTTGGTATTGGTGCAAAGCATGACGCCTTTCAGCTCATCCCACTATACTTTTTACTAGTGCTTTTCAGGTGGAGTTTCTAAGTATAAAAATGATTTACCAAGATTTTTTTCCAGGTCATGACCTGCTCTCTGAGAACTCTCTTCAGGTCCCTGAAGTAGTAATTGATTCCACTGAAGGGCAGCAATAATTTATTAAATGGACCTCTAGTGGCTTAGAGGTATTAACACAAGTTCCTCTTTGGAATTATTCTACAACTGAATAACTCGAGAGTGGTAGTTTCCAGTGCTAGATGGTCCTCCAGTAATTCATCCACTAGGAAATATTGATTGAGCTCCTCCTAAATGCCCTGGCTGGGGCACTAGGCGCAATGGTGAAGAACTCAGTTATACTTCCCTGCCCTGATAGAATTTATGGTTTGGTTGGGAAGATAAATTAGTAAACAAATACAAATAAGATGTACACAAATTTGAGTACACAAGTAAAATAAGTGTAAATCATGGTGAAAATAGACTGAGATAAATAATAATAGAGATCATTTTAGAGATTTTTTAGAGATCCACAATGCATATTAATAGACTAGAGACCTGGTGCATGAAATTCATGTACTGGGGTGGGGCGGGCGGGTCCCTCAGCCCAGCCTGCACCCTCTCCAATCTGGGACCCCTCGGGGGATGTCCGACTGCCAGTTTAGGCCCGATCAGGAGTCAGACATCCTCTCACAATCCGGGACTGCTGGCTCCCCCAACTGCCCTCCCCTGCCGGCCTGGTCACCTCTAACTGCCCTGATCTCATGGTTTAAATGTTTTACATGTGAACAATCACCAAATTAATATATCTAGGCCAGACATCCTGCCTGAACCCAGACTCACATGTGAACCTCAACTCCCACTTGTCATCTCTAATGTAACATTCCCAAACTGAACTCCTGATATTTCCTCCTTCCTAATCTGAGCTAAACAAAATTTCTCCCTTCTCAATGAATGGCAGTGCCAATTGCTCCCTTTGGTTAGGCCTAAAACCTTGGCATAATCTTTGAGAATAGCTACAGTAAAGACCTATTCCCAATAAAGTCCCCAATTTGTTTTGAGCACTGAAACTTTGTGAGCAATGCTTGTTAATAAAATAGAATCATTTTTTGTAAAAAACTGCTTTTTTGAAACCAAAGAATTGAATAAACATAAAATCCTGTTAACATTACCTTATATTTGTTTGTCAATCTATATTCAGACATCTAATAGATTTATAAATATAGATATAATCTCTTTGAAGTAGATTTTGTTTGAAGACAAACATGATATGATCAGATTTACATGTTAATAGACTAACTGTGGCTACAGTGTTTAAAATAGACTGAAGGGACACAAGGGTGGAAGATGGCTATTGTAATGATCCTGGGAAGAGGTGATGGTGGTATTGACAAGGATGTTAGGATGGAGTTGGAAGAAATGTAGGACCCTTGATGCATCCTAAAGGTAGAACCAATAGAACTTAATGATGGATTGGATGTGGGTCTGAAGAAAGAAGAGAGTCAAAGATTATGCCAAGGTTTTAGGCCTAACCAAAGGGAGCAATTGGGAAAGAAGAAATAAAATAAAATGAATAATGATTAAAAAGGGGAAAGGAAATTGTCATTATTCATAGATGAAGTGACTTTATATAGGAAACCCAATTCCACACATAAAGTATGGGATTTAATAACAGAGTTTAGCAAGATTGCCTGATGAAAACATATATATATATATGCTAATATGCTAAGTGTCTGACCATATGACTGGTCGCTATGATGCACACTGACCACCAGGGGGCAGATGAACAATGCAGGAGCTGCAGTGACTTGGCAGCAGCAATTCTCGGGTGACACCCCGAAACCAGAGAGGAGGGAGCTTGATTCCTTGTGGGGCCGCACAATTCCACCTTTGGCCATGGGTTACGTTATTGCTGGGCACTGTCAGCCCCGAATATGGTTGACTGCACAGTTGTGTTTGTGTTCCACATACTGTACAACAGCAACTTTGAAGAGTGCCCTCTCGCACTCTGGGACCCCTCAGGGGATGTTGGAGAGCCATTTTCAGCCTAATCCCCACAGGCCAGGCCGAGGGACCCCACCTGCCAGAGGGATTCCACTCACTCTGCAGAAGCCAGGGAGGAACCATGGGAGGTTGGCTCCAGGGCGTGTCTGGCTCATCTCACCCAGTCCCACCCTGCTGGCCACCTTATAATTAATTTCCTTTCAATGTGCATGAATTCATGCACCGGGTCACTAGTGAATATATAAAAGTCAGTTTATCTATACAACAGCAATAAGCAGTTAAATAATGCAATTAGGAAAGATACCAAGATAACATAGCAACCCAAAGTACCAAGTAACTACTTAATATACCCAATAGAAGCTATGCAAACTGCTTATGGAGAAAAATAAAAACCATATGGTAAAAGTATTAAAGGATATCCAAATGAACATAAAGATCTCCCATAATCTTGAAGACTCAGTATTGTGAAAATGCAATTCTCCCCAAATATATGTATAAGTTCAGTGTGATTCCAAAGGGTGCCCCAACAGGATTTTTTATGCAAATAGACACATTTATTCTAAAATTGACATGAAAGAGCCAGAGGTCAAGAACAGTCATGAATTTCCAGAGAAGAACAACAATATAAGATGATTTGGCCTTCCAGATATCAAGGTTGTGAACATTGTAAAGCTCAAGGTTAGACAAACAGACCAAGGGAATAGAGATCCTCAAAAGTGACGCATGCATAGAGAGAAGCTTGTTAATGACAGAGCAGTGGGAAGGAAGAGCTATTGTTATTTTAATTTATGAAAAATCATTTTTATGAAAAAATTGTACTTAACCCACAAAAATCAATACAGGGAAAATGGAAGACTATGGAAGGAAAGCTGGAAAACATAGGAAAAATATCTTTAAATAAGAAAACAGAGGCAAAATGTTTGTAATTTTCAAGATAGATCTATTAAATAAGATACACATGCAAGGATATGAACTGAAAGAGGAAAAGATTTATCCATTTGATACTAAAATTAAAACTCAAAATTAAAAGAAACCATAGAGTAGTGGTTCTCAACCTTCCTAATGCTGCGACCCTTTAATACAGTTCCTCATGTTGTGGTGACCCCCAACCATAAAATTATTTTCGTTGCTACTTCATAACTGTAATGTTGCTACTGTTATGAATCATAATGTAAATATCTGATATGCAGGATGTATTTTCATTGTTACAAATTGAACATAATGAAAGCATAGTGATTCATCACAAAAACAATATGTAATTATATATGTGTTTTCCGATGGTCTTAGGCGACCCCCGTGAAAGGGTCGTTTGACCCCCAAAGGTGTCGCAACCCACAGGTTGAGAACCGCTGCCATAGAGGGACTAAAAATTACTAGTCATTTTGTAAAAAAGGTATTTTCTTTATGTGTAAGCAAATGATTAGTATCCAAAAATAAAAGCGATACAAATTAAAAAGAGTGGAAAGCCAGCTATAATGAGGAAGGGCACTTAGGAGCCTTTGACACGAATATTTTACTTCTTAAGCTGGATGTCTGCTAGTGTGCATTTCATTATTATTATATTATGAATATTCTATATTTTAAAACATATTTTATAATGTAATAAAAATCTATTTAAAATGACTTAAGGCCCAGCCAGTATGGCTCAGTGGTTGAGCGTCGACCTATGAACCAGAAGGTCATGGTTCAATTCCCAGTCGGGGCACATGCCTGGGTTTCGGGGCTCATTCCCCACTGTAGGGGATGCAGGAGGCGGCCAACTGATGATTCTCTCTCATCACTGAGGTTTCAGTCCCTCTCTTCTCTCCCTTCCTTCCTGTGGCTGGGGAAGAGGTCATGGTCAGAGTGAATGGGCTACATTGGGAAAGGTTGAATACCAGAATGAGGAACCACTGAAGGAGGAACAGTCTAGGCGGGAAAGAAACAGTAAATGTTCAGAGCCACAGCACATAAAACGGGAACCATAAATAAGTCAGTTGGCATTTCTCATCTTATGACCAACTTTTTAAATCCTTGTTTTTCCTGTTTGACTTTTGCTACCCTGGATTTCTAGCTGTAATGGTACTTAAGAGGTATAATGATTCGATAATATCCCTCAATTATTTTGTACTCATAGCATTCCAACTTATGCTCTAATTTTTTACTAGAAAGATATTTTGATTCAATAATAAGCACTTATAAGTATGACGGCATTTTGGCTGAGAATAGTGTTAAAAATTTGTAAAAATAGTGACTTATGTGCTTGTGTCCCTGTGTTCCAGATGTTTCTACAGCTTACAATTAGGATCATATTGACTTTTAATATAATTGCAACTTTTGTTTATCTTATTATTTACATCAATTTTTCATATTTTTCCAATTTTTAAAATTTTATTATAATAGACAACTTTATTAAGTTAATTATTATCTGAGTTGATAATTTCGTTCAAATAATTATGGAATTCTTTAAATTGAAAATTTCCCTTTTAAAGTCCCAAAATTATTAAAAAATTATTCTTGATAGTAATCTCTCAAGGCCTTAAGGCTTAAACAGATTAAATGCTATGTAATTTTATGTTTTCTTCATGACTCAGTGTCATTAGTAATGTAAATTACTTTGTTATAATTACAAAAATTTTAGATGCAAGTAGCTATTAGTTATTTGCTTCTATACATAAGGGGACTACTCTTACTGGTAAGTGTAATTTTTTAAAAAATTTTTTTCTTTTGTCTCTACTCTCAACATGAGCTTTAACTTTCTGATGCTATTAATATGCTAGCACCTAATAGTAAAACTCTTCTAAGTTGTTGCATCAAAAGTGTTATAAACTGATAAACTAATCAAAAGTTTCATATAATCTTGTCAAAAGTATCAGTAAGTAGGTTTTGAATAAAGTTCTCACTAAGAATAGTATCTGAATTTTTTTTTTTGACTGCCCGAAATTGTTTATTAGGTAAGGATTTTACAAACATTACTTATATTAGGGGTAACGGTGGAGCTGGAGAGTATTTCGCCTTCTCCAGGCTGCATGGCGAGAACCAATAATGTGGTGGAACTTATGGCCCTTCCCAAGGCCACGGCTCTTGCGGCCCGCGGATGTCAGCCCTCCCATCTCCCTGCGCTTGTGGACTGGTTTGGTGATCCCCTGGGTGTCAGGATTTCTTCTGATAGCTTTATGGGATGGACCAATGAGAATAACCTCAAAGAATTTGTACGTGGAATCTTCACCGACCCAGTATGAATTCAGGACTCTCAGAGCCCCATAGTGGCGTCCAGCTCGCTCCTCGGCAACAGACTGAAGACTTCGCGCAAACTTCAGCTGGTTAACACTCATGGACAGGCTGGCCGTAGGTGGCAGCCTTAGGAACAGGGCGCTTGTGGCCACCAGGGCGCACACGAATCCGTTATGTGACATAACCTTGCTTGGCCCTGTAGCCCAGCTGCGCGCTTTGTCGGCCGGGTGGGGCGGGGGGCCCAAATACATATATATATATATATATATTCCTTTTAAATCACAACAGCTTTTAAATTCTTGCTTATAATTTTCTTACTAAGTTTCCAGTTATATTTTACATAGTTAAAATTTCTAAGACATTTTGCTAAACAATGAATATGGATTGTTTTATAATCAGGGAAAAGCACTGACTGTGAATCAAAGTGCTGAGTTATCTCAGTGATGTAATATTATGGTCCAACTTTTTATGGTCCAACCACTAGAATGTTTGAATTCTGTGCTTCCTCCTCATAATGCTGACATGGAGCTTTATTAATTCTTTTCTAAGCTATCTGTGATTTTTATTAAAAATGACTGTTTTTATTGTCTATCTTTTTTTCCCAAAAATTATTTTAGTGATTTGGTTATTTCTCATTTTTATATTAAAATACTATTTTGCAGATGCTCTAAAACTTTCAAAAATTTCCATTGTCTATAGGATACAACACAGACTATTAAAACTTTTCTCTAGTGTACAGTATTTCCAAATTACCTAGCTTTTTTACTTATGACCCCATGTAAGCTCTCTTCTTACATCCTATTGGCCGAGAATATGTCATCTGTAGTCCTCTCTCCTGGTGGGACTCTACTAAATGATCCACCTCTAGTAAGTGATCCACTGGTTAGATCCCTATCCTTTATGAAAATTTTCTTGAGTTCTCCCAGCCCACACAAAACTCCCTCTTCTCTAATTATGCATTACACTTATTATCCTTCTTATTGACATAGAAGGATACTGTTTTGTAATGCTAATCTTTCGAGGTATCCTTTTGATGATTTTGTATATCTGTAACACATACCACAGTGTTTATCTAGAGTAGACAGTGCCTTTATCCAGAACAGTGTTTTAGTAGATACTTGGTGAGGATGCGTTGATGGGTACGTTCATTTCATTTAGACTACACGCCAAGTCTTCCTGGGAGAGCGCTCGTTCCTTCATGGAGTCGTGAGGGTTTCCTTTTGGCGAGACATCTTTGCAGGCAGAAATACTATGGGCACACATTTCTACGAGGAAACCAAAGTAGAGACTGTAAGCCAAATTTCAAGTAATTCTGGCCAAAGACATAAACAGCCAAATTGTTTCAGAAATGGATTCTTAGAAGCAATCTGCATCGACTGTATTTGGGTACAAAAGGCTCATTTAAAAGTGATCAAGCAGTAAGTGGTGAATCTAATTGTTGTAGGTATCTTTTTAGAACTGGAGTACCTTTCTAATTACTGAACAGCCCTTCCTCTACTGTGGGCTTTGGTTAAAGCTGGTGTGTTGAAGAAATTTAAAATATATATATATATGAGTGTCACGGTATAGTGGTTAGAGTCAGTGGATACTGGACGATTTCCATTAATGTGCACATTGGTCAAAAAGTAGAATTTCTAAACTGGATTAAAGACATTTATATCTATAAATTACCCAAAGGTGTACAATCAAAATCAAATGAATAAATGTTTATTAATTGCAAGCTAAGTTTTACTTGGGATGAAAAGAAATACAAGCCATAATCTTTGCCTTTAAGAAGTTTGCAGTCTGCCTCGCTGGATGGCTCCGTTGGTCGGGGCATTGTCCAGTACATCGAAAGGTTGCATGCTTGATTTCCAGTTAGGGCACATACCTAGGTTGCAGGTTCAACCCCTGGTTAGGGCATGTATGGGAGGCAACTGATCAATGTTTCTCTCTCACATTGATGTTTCTCTGTCTCTCTCCTTTTCTCTCTCTCTAAAAAAAAATCAATAAACATAACCTTGGGTGAGGAATAAAAGAAATAAAGAAGTTTGCAATCTGGGTAAGTCAATACAAGTAGATAATATGTGTAATTTATTGAAATATGAATTCTTCATAGAATAAAACAGTACATCATACTTGTCAAAGAATGATACAATAAAAATATTATCATGAGAGAGGTGAGATTTCCTTTGGGCTGGGATGACTATAGAAAGTTATATGAAAATAAATTGTAGTTTAAATAACAAAAGAAGAAAGAAAACACATTCTTGGAGAATAAAGAGTGTAAACTGTGTGAAACAGGCCATGGAACCAAAGCCATTTTGGAAGAACAGTGAGTAAATTGGTTTGTCAGGGAGGTGAAAAATTGTAAATTAGATTAGGAAAGGAGTTTAGGATCAGATTGTGGAAATGAGTGAAGGCCTAGGTTAAAGGACTTATTTTGTAAGCAGTGAAAGGTTATTTGGGCAAGATTTTGATCAAAGAAAAGTCTTAATCCAAGTTGAGCTTTAGGAAGATTAATTTGTTAGCATCTGCCATTTGAAAAGGAAGGCAAAGAGACAGGATAAGGACATTTAGAGGACTAATAAAGCAGTCAAAGTGCAAGGTAGAACAGAGGACATATGTAATTTTTCTGCTCAGCATTCTCTCCTTTCTGATTCACTGGTTCAGGTAGACATGACATGATCGCCCTCAAGAACCACAGCGAGGCACCTGGCCCTGATCTGCTCAATAAAGCAGCCCATTCCTCTGGTCATACTTACTGGTTCATGGATGGGCATACGATCTAAACGGAGCCAATTAGGTCATATCTTTCCTGCTAGACCTATCAGGAAAGAACCCTCTTCTTTAGGGATCCCAACATTGTCAGTGGTCCTCTTTACTGTCACATTGTGTAGTAGGCAGCATCCAAGATGGTCCGAAATGTGCCCTCCTGACATTCCTGGCCTTGTAAAACTTCCCCACATTGTATTAGGTTGGCCTCTGTGATGAGTAAGAAGTATGCAGCAGAAATGATGGCACGTATAAGCTCTATGGTAGGGATAGAAGTTACAGATTAAAAACTGGAATCAGTATAGCTTGGTAACTGATGGGAACTTCAGATGTAAGGGAAGACAGTTTTTGAGTTTGACAAAATGGTTATATCATTAACCGATGTAACAATGTTGGGAAGGAGGGTTTGCTGTTTTGTTATGGGAGATGGATAGGAAAAGATAAGGAATTTATTTTGAGGTTAAGACTGGACAGCAGTATTAGGAACAATGGCTGGTGTTTACAAAAAGGAAATAGACTGTCTCACAAAAGAAGTCACTTCTCCGTCACTGTATGATTCCATATGGAGGATGTTGGAGATTGGATTTATGATAATATAGCATTTAAAATCACTTCCAAGTAAGTGATTTTATTTCTACTAGTTGCCACACACACACACACACACACACACACACACACACACACACACTCAAATGAAGAATTAAAAAATAAGTGGAGGCAATAGCCATAATCCCTCCTACCATAGAGCTCTTACCTGTTTTCTCCTTGTTTCTCACTTGTTGCCTTCGGTGAATTATAATCTCCATCAAAGCATACCCAGCTATTAGACAGGCTGGAACCAGGATCAGGGGACTTGTGGACACACCCATCTCTCAATTTTGCAAATTACTTCAGCTCTGCTTTTACTTGACTCTATGCTGTATAAAACTGGCCATCTCACAAAATACTCAGAAAATCAGGGAAAACCAAAAGGTAATCTAACAGACCCATATGCAGTGATGGCGAACCTATAACATTCATGTCAGAGGTGACACGCGAACTCATTTTTTTGGTTGATTTTTCTTTGTCAAATGGCATTTAAGTATATAAAATAAATATCAAAAATATAAGTCTTTGTTTTATTATGGTTGCAAGTATAAAAAGAATTTCTATATGTGACACGGCACCAGAGTTAAGTTAGGGTTTTTCAAAATGCTGACATGCCAAGCTCAAAAGGTTCACCATCACTGCGGGCCATATGCCTTCTTTCTTTAATTTTCTTTTTTAGGGTTTTCTTGTTTTTTTAATTTTGAAGATCTTTTTATAAAATTTATTTTTATTGTTGAAAGTATTACAATTTTTTACAAGTATTTTTCCCATTGACCCCCTCCACGCCGCCCCTCCCCCATCTGTCTTCTTTCCATTAGAAATTATTTTATGGCCTGTAATGTCTTTCCTATTTTATGCCATGCCCTTAAGTTCCCTTTTTCCTTAATTTTCTTTTCTTTTTTAAAAAAGTTAACATCTATTGTTTCTGGAAAAAATTTATCATTTTCTTTAACATAAAAACAAACAAACAAACACTGGTTTTCTTTGAAGAAAATTAAACAGAAATGTAGACATAGAAAATTACACTAGATAATTGCTAAGATTTCTTTCAGCTCATAAATTTAGTAAATGTAGCTTAAAAATCCAAACAGTAAATCCTAAGTATTTTGTATTCAGTACCACTAAATTCCTTTAGTAATAATTAAGAATAATTTAATAATACAATTATACAAGTTATGTTTTTAAGTACTTTTTCATTAAATTGTAAAATTCTGTGAACATTTAAAAGGAATTTATGGACTTGAAAAAGTTAACATGCTTCTCTATTAGGTATCATTCATAAGAAGCCAAATCTTGATATTCAATAGGGTTTGCGCAATACAGCAAACAAGGAAATGAGAAAATGCAAAGAAAACAGATCCATCAGATTCTTGCCTCTGTCTTCTACCTCCCTTTGCCCACATCCTAAGTTTGTTGAGATTTTTAAGTCTGAAAAAAATCTCATCTGCTGGCATCATTTGGTAGATGACTGCCCTCGAGAGGTACTATTTACCTTCCCTACATCAAGCTGAAAATGTTAATGATAAAATAGAGCCTTTCTTTGAAAATATTTGTTTTGGCAAGTGTGAAAGGATCAGCAAAAGCAATGGTAATTTTAGTGATTTTTCTAAAACCGCGCAGGAGAAATTTTCATCACGGGAAACACACTTAAAATATTAAGGTTTCCTTGGCGTCTGAGAACATCAAAAAGGCCAAACTGATTTAATATTTACTCAGCAATTGTTTGATGAAAGTAGGGGAATTCCCAGCCAGTGAATTCTAATGACACTGCATCTGGCCAAAGGGGCGATTAGATTTTCAAATTCTTTTTGCACAAATACATGCAAATCAAGAGAGTATCGTGGGACAGTTGGCTTCATAATTTTCCTTTCATTATGCTGTATTTTTCTCTGTCCCTTACTCCAACCTCCCTCCTTCTGTTGACAGTTCATCTTACCGTAAGCTCTTATAATACAGAAGGTATTATCTTTCAGGATAGAGGCAGAATGCCAAAACGGGAGGCAGAATTTGGCAGTGTTCTGGATTTTCTTAAAGACAATGTTCATCCTTCTTCCTTTATCTCCTTAGAAGTGAGAAATAAATCTCACCAGCTTTTATAGAACAAACTGAGCTCCAGTGGACAAAGTGTTCTTTTTTTCTTTTAGTCACTTCAGGGAGAAGTTTCCTGAACATTCATTGTATAAGATTGTTTTAAAAAATATTTAGCTTTTTCTTGTGCTAATATGACTTGTGCTGTGTATTAGTATCATTTAATAATAAAAATCCAGTTTTCATATTGTAAATCTGGTGGCCCTAGTTTAAAATTGTATATTAGTTGCCAAGGAGAAAAGAGAATTGTATAATGGAATTGTTTAATTATACAGGTTTGGTGTATTTCCCACTCTTTTTTTTTTCCTTCCAGAAAGTTGTCTGGAAGGCAACTCCTCCTCTATTGGTGATATTGCGCAAATGTAATGAAAACCTAAAATAATTTTGGTTTTCACTGACCTCTTATGAATTAGTCACAGTTTCTGTCTTATTCTCTGAAAAGAACAAACAGATTTTTCAAAGAACAAGTATGAAGAACAAAATGTGTTTGGGGATTGACTAATAGAGATAAGAAAAGTGTAAAAAAAAACTGGTCTATTTTTTTCAGAGGACTATTATGAAGAAGGAAATATGGTGTGGGATTGATTATAGAGATAATAAGAAAAGAGGATAAAAAAACTGGTCTATATTGAAACAGTTGTTGACTGTAAAGAAAATTTAGAGAGACTAGATTCTCCTTGAGTAGAATAAAGACACTATTTTATTCTACAGCCTATGTAATATAGATTTAGGAAACTCTAGTATGTATTAAAAACTTGGGCATGTATTGCCTATTCTGTATTTGAATTTCAAGTTTTTAAAATAACATGGAATACATTTCACATTCGTTTTTTTGTAGGTTAAAAACAATTTTTAAAAAGAAGAAATGGTGTCTCTTAATTTGATAGCATATATCAAGCACTAGCTTGACTAGTCCATGGGATTTTAATGATGACTCTGAGGTTGCTTTTGAAGAGGAACTATGACTGGAGTTATTGCTTAAATTTTATTCACCAGGTTCTGGGATCTGAGAACCGACACGGGTCAGGAAGCTATGGTGGTGACTAATGGAGGCATCAGACATTTTGTCTTCTGTCTCAATCGAAGGGAGAATTTTGCCACAAAGTAGCGGGCATTGAACAAAGCCAGGATGTGGCTTTTCAAGGAACTGCTTTCCCAGCACTGTTCCACCTCAGTCTCTGGTAACTGGAAGCAACCTCAGATTTACTGCCTCTTGATGTGAGCTTGTTATGCCAGGACTGGAGATTTCTGCAAAGGACGAGATTTGCTCTGTTTTGAATCTTCTAGACTCTTCACCAACCCTTTCAAGGGCACACATGCATATCATATCCTTTATCACAAAGGAGACCATGCACAAGGATGTAGGAGGATCAGGGCTAAGCTCTGAGAGTGACATGGTGCGAAGTCACAAGCTCTGGGCGTCAGGCCTTGTTCTGCCACCTACGAGTGTGTGACCAGAACGGTCTCCTCTCCTTGGCCTCAGCGTCATCTGGAAAATGAGACTTCGTGGGGGACTAACTAGTACGATAAGAACTTATGCACATAATTAGAATTTACAAAAATCATGTTGGGTTACGTATATGTAGGCATGAGAATGTGATCTTATAAACTCTGCCTCCTGCGAGAAACAAATGTTAGGACAATTATATAGGAAAAGTTGGGCGAAGGTGCATGAATATTTTGGCATGAGTTCATTTATAGTGGGGACCAGAATTATAATTGCCTCGTTCCTGTCAGAACATGAGGCCTTGTGAGGAAAGTGATAATTTTAGTATCCTTAGCTCCTTATTAATGACACCCCCTCTAGCAATAACATCAACTGCCTAGGTTTTTTCTAGAGGCAAATTTTAGGAATGTGCATAATCACTCACTCTCCTCAATTACATGAAATCTAGATACTTTTTTCCTAAAGTAAATAGTCTGGGTTTTTCCTCTATGGAAGTTTTTGGGATTTTTCTCCTTATCTCTGGTGGCCTGAAATTTCACCAGGATAGTATAGGTGTGGATTTCTGCCCTCCCCTACCCCCCAAATCATCTTAAGGAGCCCTTTGGTCTGAAGTCTAGTGTCTTTCTCTAGCTCTAGGAAATTTTCTTTTATTATTTATTTTTCTCATTTTATTGCTTCCATTCCATCTTTCTGAAACTTACATGAGAGGTATTTGAAATCATCGTGATCTCTTTTCCATGTCCTTTGACTTTTCTTTAATGTTTTTCATTTTCTTTTGGACTGCATTTTGGAAGAACTCCTTACTTTAGTCTTCTGGTTCTGTAGGTTAATCTGTAGCTTTATATATTTGGAATTCAGTTCCTTCATTAATGTATTTCTTTTTGAATCTGGAGTGTAAAGAGCTGACAATTATAACACCTTAGTTCATAGCTCAGTGCTTTCATTTGTCGATGTAAGAATGTTGTTTCAGTCATTTGCTTTTAAAAATTTCATTCCTGATTTGCATTTCCATTCTTCCCATCACTGTTTTTTTCCAAGATGTTTGATATACATTCTTTTTAAAAATAATATTTGTATATGTTTTTTTAAATTGATTTTGGAGAGCGGAAAAGAGAGAGAAAGAGGTAGAAACATCAATGATGAGAGAATCATCGATGGGCTGCCTCCCATATGCCCCCTACTGGGGATGGAGCTTGCAACCTGAGCATGTACCCTAACCCAGAATCGAACTGTGACCTCCTGGTTCATGAGTCGGTGCTCAACCACTGAGGACACTGGCCAGGCTGATACACATTCTTAAACCTGCATTTATTCTTGCATGCTTAAAGATATTTTGTTGTCTTCTGTGCATGTTTTCGCCCCAGCTTAATAAATATATAGTATTGTGCTATGTAGCATAGCTTCTTTAAAATTTGGCAATAATAGTTTGTTTTTTTTTCATGGTTTTTCATTGTTTCAGGAGAAAAGGCCTTTTTACTCTGTAATTACCATATTCAATACTGAACTCTGTTGATTTGGGTATATAAATATCGAGGAGACTGGGTGAGCACATAAATATTGAAGAAACTGTCAGTAAATTTCAGGTTGTTTCATGGCAAAACTGCTACAAAAATAAATAAAATTATGCAACACTTTTTGGTACTCTTAGGGTCCATTTCTAGTCTAATATTTGGAAATTGGGCTTTGCAAATGAGTAGGACTAAATGAAATGAAAAGTTAATCTTTTCTTTGCTTAGGCAAAATGGCGAGAATTTGGGCCAAAGATAAATTAAATTAAAAATCGAATTTTAAAGAAATGCTCCAGGTAAATCTGGCTCCAATTAAAAATTTTTGTTTGCTTAATGTAGTTTTATTATTGGTGGGGTACTCTCTGTATCCCCTATGTTATTGGTGGAAATGGGCTGCTGGGGGTGGGGGTGGGGCAAGAATTTTCTGAGCCCCCACAGGAGGATAAGGCATTGTGGAAAACTTTATTGGTGAGGAAACATTAAAGGAGTTGTGTTCCAAGGTCCCATCTTTGTCTTTCCATGGAAAAAAAGTCTCATTTTGTCTTGAGCAGAGCTAGGATTTTCTATTCCATGTTGAAGCATGATCCAGTCCAACATCTGGCTAGCTTAGCGTGTGTTCCCAGCTGCAGTCCATTGCGTGTAGAGTTCGCATGGCCATGGGCCATGGGGCTTTTAGGGCCACAAGGCAGGCTAGTGAGGATCATGGAGCAAGCAAGTGCAAGGAAGCAGGAGCGAAGCAACAGGAACAAGAGAGAGAATTCTTTGTTTTGGAAGTTTTAACTAGGAGTTTATCCAATGAATCCTTCAGGATTCCATGTGCTTGCAGTGGCTCCTCTCCTCCAGCCAATGATCTTTCTTCCCAGGTTAGACTGACAGGCAAGCACCTTCCCTACGTCACCTCAGCTTCACTGAGCATGTGCCCATCTTCCCCTTTGTTGAACCCCTTCCCTCAGTGATTTTCAAGGAATGGACTGGTGGTTCCCTGGGGAGTGTAAAGTTGCAGCTTCCTGGTGAAGCTGCCCAGATGACCATGCTTATAATATCTGACCTTCCCTTTATTCCTTTCCTATTATTAATATTAACAACTAGCTAGCTGTAATAGTAACAATTTCATTAAAAAACAACAACAAATATACCAATTTATAATGTTTATCATATCTATATCTATATATAT
>NW_006383018.1:2072886-2080747 GCF_000327345.1 Myotis davidii | reverse complement strand
GTGATCGCCGGCCAGGCCGAGGGATCCCAACTGTACACGAATTTGTGCTCCAGGCCTCTAGTAGAGAGATATGAGAAGAGGGCCTAGGGTAGAGCCCTGAAGAACTTACTACTTAAAGTCCATTAGCAAAGGAGAGAGAGAGAGAGAGAGAGAGAGACCCCAAAGATGCATACACACTTTAACAGCTGAAAGCTCACTTAATTTTCACTCCTTTTTACACACACACACATATATATCCTATATAATAAAAGCCTAGGTAGTGCAATGCCTCGCACGACGTCGTCACAAGATGGTTGCCACAAGACGGCCACCATAAGATAGCTGTGCATACAGAGGAGGTGGGACCCAGTGGCCACTCCACACAGTGAGGGCTGGGGGTCCCACGGCTCTGCGTGGTGCAAAGGAGCCCAGTCCCGGTGTCTCTGCCACCTCATATGGAGGAGGTGGGTCCTGGTGGAGGAGGCGGGTTATGGCAGGGGAGGGCAGTTGGGGGGCGATCTGGCCAGCAGGGGAGCAGTTAGGTGTCAATCAGGCTGTCAGGGGAGAGTTAGGGGCTTGATCAGGTTTGCAGGAAGAAGCAGTTAGGGAATAGATAGTCCCCCCAAAATGTATACACACTTTAACAGCTGAAAGCTCACTTAATTTTCACTCCTTTTCTGATTTGAAATAATGAGTGAAGCCAGACTAAGCTTTGAACAAAGAAAAGTTATACTAAAGTGCCGCTAGACATCTTTTTTAATGGGGCTACATAAAAGATAAAGTTTAGGGTACAAAACCAGCAATAGTTAACAAATTGAAGTCACACAAATACCACATGAAATGATTCTTGATGTTTGTAATTCCATTACTTTGCGTTATTACCAGTGCCTGGACCAGAATGGTCATCAGTTTGAAAACATGCATTGTCAAAAAAAATATTTATTTACGTAGATTCTTTTAAATGTTGAAAATGAACTGTATGTTAGTAAACACTGACTTTATAATCATTCCAAGTGTGTATAGATTTTTTGGGGACACCCTCTATACATATATTTTATTACATTTTTCTTCTCCCCCCTTCCAAAACACATCTCTAATACTTGGGCCATAAACGAGAGTTCCCACACCCCTCTCCTTGGGTTTGATAACTTGCTAGAATGGCTCATAAAAACGGAAACATTTTCGTTATGTTTACTGGTTTATTATAAAGGACATATTAAAAGATGTGAGTGAACAGCCAGATACAGAGATGCACACGGCAAGGTCCAGCAGTGTCCCACGCACAGGGCACTGGGAATGGGGTGTGCTACCCTCCCAGCACGTAGATGTGTTCACCAACCCAGAAGCTCTCTGAACCCCATATTGTTCTGATTTTTATGAAGGCTTCATCACATAGGCATGGTCCGTCATTAATTTCATTTCTAGTTCCTTTCCCTTCTCTGGAGAATTGAGGGAAAGGCTGAAACTTCCAAGCTTGTAATCATGGTTTTGTCTTTCTGGTGACCAGCCTTTATCCAGGAATCCACTAAGAGTCACCTCTTTAGAACAAAAGACATTCCCATTCCCAAGGAAATTCCAAAGGATTTAGGAGATCAGTGTCAGACCTTCCTATCAGGAAATTACTAGGATCTTTGGAGCTCTGTGTCAGGAATCAGGGTCAAAGACTAAAAGTAAGAACAAAAGATTGTTGTAGTACCACTAATGATAGGGTTTTAGGAACTTTGTGCCAGGAACTGGGGGTAGAAATCAATGTATGACTTATTATTTCTGGAAGATGCTATCACACTCCATAAATTTTAAAAAATTTCATTTATTTTAAGCAAAAAGAAAAACACAAACAAAAGCAGTTTACCCATTTCTACCACCCCCCACTCACAACTCTTGCAACAACTATTCTCTGAATCTGTGAGCTTGTTTCTTGCTGTTGTTGTTGTTTTAGATTCTACATTTAAGAGAGATCATATAGTATTTGTCTTTCTCTGTCTGACTTATTTCACTTAGCATAGTGCCCTCAAGGCCCATCCATCCATGTTGTTGCAAATGGCGAGTTTTCATTCTTTTGATGGCTGAATAATATTCAATTACTTATCTCTATCTCTATCTCTCTATCTCTATCTTTCTATCTCTATCTCTATCTCTATCTCCCTATCTCTATCTCTACACATCTATATCTATACTAGAGGCCCAGTGCACAGGGGGGTCCCTAGGCCTGGCCAGCGATCAGGGCTGATTGGGGCTGGGCCAATGGGGCCTGCCAGCCAGGGGAAGTGATGGGGGAGGGACTGAGGGAAGTTGGCCGCTGGCCCCCGAGGAGGGAGCTGGCCCTCAGCCCTCCTGGGAAAGGGGCTGTGTCCACTGCCACCCACCCCCGGTTCCTTGTCCCAGCCCAGGGCCTGAAGGCTCCGGCAGGGTCAGGAGAGGAGGTGATGGTCACCCGGCTGGATGCCGATGGCCAGTCGATGCCCTGCCACCATGTGGTTTCGCTCCCCTCCCTCCTCCTCCTTTCCTCTCATAATGACTGGTTGGCCTGTTGTTCTGGTCATTCGGTCGTAATGGTTGCTTAGGCTTTTATATATATATAGATATCACCTCTCTCTATATAATTTCTTTATGCATTCATCCATCTATGGACACTTAGGTTGTTTCTATATCATGGCTATTATAAATAATATTGTAATAAGCATAGGGTGCATATATACTTTCAAATAAGTGTTTATGTTTTCTTTAGATAAATACCCAGAAATAGAATTGCTGGATCATATAGCAGTTCTAGCTTCATATTTTTCCCCACAAAAAAAAATAAATAAATAAACACATAAAAACATTTTTTTCTATAGTGTTTGTATCAATTTACATTCCTATCAAGAGTGTGCAAGGGCTCCCTTTTTTCCACATCCTCACCAACACTGTTATTTCTTGTCTGTTTGTTAATAGCCATTCCAAGAGGTATGAGGTGATATTTCATTCTGGTTTTGGTTTGCACTTTCCTGATAATTAATGATGTTGATCCTCTTTTTATGTAACTGGTGGTCATATGTATATCTTCTTCGGAAAAAGTGTCTATTCAGATCCTCTATCCATTTTTAAATCAGATTTTTGGGGTTTTTTCTTTTTTCTCCTATTGTGTTGTATGTGTTCTTTGTATATTTTGTATATTGCTCCCTTATCAGATATGATTTGCAAATATTTTCTCCCAGTCAGTAACTTGCCTTTTCACTTTTTTGAGAGTTTCCTTTGCTAATCAGAAGCTCTTTGTCTGATGTAGTTCTACTTGTTTACCTTTGCTTTGGTTACGTCTGCTTTTGGAGTGAGATTCAACAGTAAGAATAAAAATAATTTAATTTGGTTGTACAAAGTTGCGGAGAAGAAAAGTTTAAAAGGTAAACACCACCAAAACAGCCATTTAAAAAGACCTATGTCAAGGAGCTTACCTCCTATGTTTTCTTCTAGGATTTGTAGGTAGCTTACTATTAACTTTATATAGAGCCTCCAATATTTTAATGAAAAGTAACAGCATCAGAGATAATAACAGTCAACATTGTGGAGTGCCAGGCACTGTTTTAAACGCTTTCCATGCATGATCTCATTCAATGCTGGTAATACTTGTCTTAGGTCCCAAGAATTTCTCTCCAAATATATTAAACTTTCTTTAAGATCTTAGTCTGCTGCCTCCATTACTTTTCGATAGGTTTCCGTTGTTTTGTTATTTGAGTCAGATGATCCTTTTTAATGGTATAAATTCTCCTCAAACATTTGGTAATGTCTGCTTTTATTGTTGGTGAGGTCTATTTCCTTGACCAAATGACAATACCTGTTTACTTGTCTGTTAATGCATTTCTCCTTCTGGTGATAAAGGAGGAACACAATGGAATGGGTGGTCCAGAGGGCGGGTGTATTAGTTTCCCAGGGCTTCCCTAACAAAACACTGCGAACTGGGTGGCTTTACACAATAGAAATTCATTCTCTCACAGTTGTGGAGGCTAAAGGTTCAAAATCGAGGTGTTGGCAAGGCCACACAATCTACGAGACCCCTAGGGGAGGACCCTTCTGTGCTTCTCTCAGCTTCCAGCAGCTCAGGGCTTTGTTTGGCTGCATAATTCTAACCTCTGCTTGTGGCTCCCCATTGTCATCTTTCCTCTGTCTGTGTGTCTCTGTGTCCTCATGTAATGTTCTCCGCTCTATGTCTCTTCCCTCTTCTTTTTTGTTAAATACATTTGTATTGATTTCAGAGAGGAAGGGAGAAGGAGAGATAGATGGAAACATCAATGATGAGAGAGAATCATTGATCTGCTGACTCCTGCACCCTCCCTCCCTGCCCCCCCCCCCACACACACACACTGGGGACCAAACCCACATCCTGGGCATGTGCCCTGACCAGGAATCAACTGTGACCTCCTGAGCCATGCCAGCTGGGCTCTTCCCTCTTCTTATGAGGACATCAGTCATATTGGATTAAAGGCCGTACTCCATCTTAACTAATTATATCAGCCATGACCTATTTTAAAATAAGGTTGCATACTGTGGTTCTAAGGGGTTTGGACCTCAACGTATCTTTTTTGTGGATATAATTTAACCGGTTACAGTAAGTAGCTAGACCACTGAATAAAAATGAGCCTCCCATCCTTACCTTGTACATTGTCCTGCATCTCTGGTCCCAGAAGCTACTCTGGGAGTCTTCAACTCCAGAGCTCCCACCTTAGAGACCTTACTTGCTAGTTTATCCTGGGGCCAGTGCTCAAGTCAGCATGCCCTTTTCTTTCTGTCCTCTTCTATCACTGGCAATTCTTGCTGGACTCTGCTTCTTAGGCCCAAACACTGAAGCCAGGAAACTTTCCCCAAACCTTTTAGCTTTGTTTATAAATAAAGCCTGGAGACAGCTGTTCAGATCTTTGGGTGAAAGTCACTAGTCAGATCTTCTGGCCAATCCTTCAATGACTCATCCAATGATTTCTCCAGGACTGAGTTGGTTTGGTTAACTTGGAGCATAAAGGTTATCCAGAGTTTTCTTAGGAAGCTTTGCAATAGCTTTTATTTGAATCTTGTGTTGCAGTTTCTTTGTAGATCTGATTTCATTTTCTTCCTCCCCACTCCCCCAAATAGTTTTCATGTACTGAAATTTCCTCAAGTTTTCTGGTCCACTGATGCCACCTTTACCTGTTTTTCAGTCTGTTATGGATCTTTCTTTAGCCATAGCTTTTCTTTCATGTCAGTGGCATTTGGTGGAAAGGAAATAGATATATGTGTTGCTCTGCCATAATTATATGGTACTAGAGGCCTGGTGCATGAAATTCTTGTACAGGTAGGGTCCTTAGGCTGGCCAGCGATCAGGGCTGATTAGGGTCTTCCAGCGGGCAGCTGGGGCCTTCCTTCATTCCACGCCACCCCCTGATGGTCAGCGCAAATCATAGCAAGTGATTGAACTCATGGTCGAACTCTCGAGGGGACAATTTGCACATTAGGCTTTTATATATATAGATAAGGTATTGATTTAAACTAGGTATCAAGTTTTTTTCTGCAAAGGGCCAGATAGTAAATATTATAGGCTTTGTGGGCATAAGGTCTCTGTTGCAGCTACTCAACACTGCAAAAAGCAGCCATAAACAATATGTAAATAAATGGAAGTGGCTATGTTTCAATAAAACTTTACTTAAAAAATTAAGCAATGGATCAGGTTTTGTGTACCCCTGACACCAGTGGATCTCAAACATATTATGCACCAGGATCTCAGAAAATACTTAATAAAACACATTGCTCTCATCACCTCCAGTTTCTTACTCAATAGATTTGGGGTGGGGATTCCAGAATTTTAATTTTAATTCCAGGTGATGCTGATACTACTGGTCTGTGGGCCACACCTTGAGAACCACTCATCTAAATGATTTTGTTTCCTAAACACTACTGTCTCAACCATTTATTGATGTTCCTTATTTGCTTATTTGTTCATTCATCCATCCATTCATCCATCCATTCAACAAGCATTTATTGAATTTCTACTATGTGTCAGGCTCTGTTCTCGGTCAGGAGAATATTGTCATGAATAAAACAAAGTGTATTTTCTCATGAGTAGAGGAACCAGACAAACACAAGTATACCTGCAAAATATCTAGTGTTGGATGAAATAATAATTACATAAGCAAAACCAAGGAAAAGGCGAGCGAACCATTTTAGACAGAGTAGTCAGGGAAGGCCACTTTGAAGAGATGACATCTCAACAGATGTAACGATGTAAAAGAGCTAATTAGGGGAAAGGTAGGTCATTCCAGGAAGAGGAAATAGCAAGTATGAAGGCCCTACTGTGAGGATGAGTTTGTGTCTGAGGAAAAATAAGGAGATCATTGTGTTTTGACTGAGGTAAAGACTAGCAGGGTTTCAGTTCAGAAAAGTGGGCGGGGTGTAGATATTGTAGAGATTTTGAATCTCTATGTGATAAAGAGTTTGCATTCTATTTTATGTTTTATGGGAAGACATTGGAGGATTTTGTGCAGAGGAGTGACATGACAGCATTTACATGTTTGAAGCATCACATGTTTTCTGGGTAGAAAATTATGGGTGTGGTGGCAGCAGGGGTTGAGGATGAGAGTAGGAGCAGAAAGACCAGTTGAAGGATTTCAGAAATTCTGGAGAAGGACTATAGTGTCTTGGACCAAGATTATTTAAGTGTTGAGACACTGCTGGGTGCGGAATATATTCTGTAGAATTTGTTGAAAATTTGGATGTGGTGTATGAGGTAAAGAGCAGTATCAACTCTAACCCCTGAGTGTCTGTCTTGACCTGGGTGGGGATGGGAAGGAAGTTAAAATTTTACCTTTAGAATTTTATAGAGATATTTTTGAGATATTTTTTCAAAATTCAAGTGGAGTTGTCAAAAAGGCAATTAGATGTAATAAGCTGGTGACCAGGTGAAAGGTCAAGGCTCAAGATAAAAGATAAATTTGGGACCTATCAACACACTTTCGATGTTTTGTATTTAAAGCCATACGTCTCCAGGAGGTCACCTACATTGTGGGTGTAGATAGAGAGAAGAAGGGCACCAAGTAGTTAACCTTACTAACTTTGAGATGATGGGAAAAGGAAGAGGAATCAGCAAAAGAAACAGAGAAAGCATGAAGGAGAGTACGGTTTCTCAGAAGCCAAGTAAAGAAAATGTTTCAAGAAAGAGAGAGTCATCAAAGTTGTCAAATGTTACTGGGTAAGCAAGTAAGATGAGGACTGAAACTTAATCACTTGGCGATCTTGCTCAGAGCGGATGCAGTGGGAAAGTGAGAGTTAAAGTTGTTCAGAATAGAAGAGGAAAAAATGGCAAAAGAGGACATAGAGATGTGAACGTAGTCAACTCCCTCTTGGGATTTTTGCTTCTGGTAATGTTTGCCTAAATTATATGTACCTATCCTAAGAACAAGTAGAACAGCAAGACTAATTTAAAAAACTTCCTGAAGATATTAGATAGCTAACAAAATGGCAAAGAATAATAAGTTTTGGAAGAAGAAAGAAACCCAGAGGGGTAAATCCAGCACCAAGGTCTACATTTTCATTAAGAGAAAAGTTAGCTGAGAGGCTGGGAATCTGAACAGCACCTTTAACAATGTAAAGAGACTAATAGGATCAAGTATGTGATCCAGAGTATGCCCAGGGGACTCTCCACCAGATTTAGAGTTGGAATTGCCAAAAGCTAACTCTTAGGAATAAGTGTGAGTCAGAAGAAGTTCAAATCTGGCAGAAACGGAAGCTGAGCTCCAAATAAACTCAATCCTTAATATTAGCTTAAGAAAGCTCACATTGTTAGTGCCCCTAACTACTTTCCAGAAGAAAATACAAATTCTCTTTGGAGTAAGACAACATCATTCTAGGTCTCAAATTATTTCTACAGTGTCTATATATATAT
>NW_006383018.1:2055948-2072810 GCF_000327345.1 Myotis davidii | reverse complement strand
TTGTGCACTCAATAAAATAACTGGTCATTTTGGGAGACAAAATGATAACAAGTGAAAGCCAAGGGGGGAAAAAAAAACCCTTAGCAATAGAAACAGACTAACAGGAGTATCAGGTAACAGACTTATCTTTAAGATCATTACTTTGCTCAAGGAAATTTAGGACAGATTAGGCAATTTTACAAAAAATTGGAACTATGAAAAAAAAACAAATTGAAATTCTGAAATTGAATTTACCTGATAACTGAAACAAAAAACTCAGTAAATGGGTTTGATCACTTATTAGACACTATTGAAGAGAGAATTAGTGACCTAGGGCAGTGGTCGGCAAACTGTGGCTCAGCAAACTGCGGCTTGCGAGCCACATGCGGCTCTTTGGCCCCTTGAGTGTGGCTCTTCCACAAAATACCGACTTCTGTGCATGGGCCACGAAGTTTCAATCGCACTGTACGTGTGCGCCTGCACGTGGTATTTTGTGGAAGAGCCACACTCAAGGGGCCAAAGAGCCACATGTGGCTCACGAGCCGCAGTTTGCCGACCACTGAGTCCTAGGGGCTAGGTAAAGTGGTCATCAGAATGAATTATAGAGAAAAATAAGGAATAAAAAATACAAAGAGAAGTTATAAAATAGGAGGTGTAGTGAAGACACCTAGCAACACTAACTGGACCCCTGGAGAAGCAGAGGAGAGAAATGGGACATAAGCAACATTTGAAAAGGATAAGGATAGAGTTTTCCAGATCTGTGACAAATAACAAACCAAAGATCCAAAAAGTACTACAAACCACAGCTAAGTACTACAAACCATAACTAAAAGGGAAACCACAGTTTGTCTAATTACAGCAAATGTACTGAAAATTAAGATGAAAAGGAAAAAAATTATAAACTAGCCATAGGAAGCTTAAGAAACAACAGTTAGAATGAGATTTCTCTTCTTTCATCAGAAACAATGGAACTTTTTGTAACATTCTGAAAATAACTGTCAACCTAGATTTCAAAATATCTAAAAATGTATCCTTTCTTAGTGAAGATTAAATAAAGATATTTTCAGACCAAAACTTGTGGGAAAATTTTTTTTCCCCCGGCAGGCATACACTATGCATTGAAAAGAACACTAAAGATTTTTTTTTTCAGGTAATGGAGAAATAAAACCAGATGGAAGGTAGGAGATTCAGGGGAAAATAAAGAGAGCCAAAGGGAAAATGTATATAAATCTAAAAGATTGTACAAAACAGTATTTATAATTTCTGTTTGATCTAAATATATATAGAATTAAAGTACACAACAATAATATCCAGATAAATGAAGTTAAAAAGCTGTGTTTCTTACATTGTATAAGAGCAAGTAAAAGTGCTAATTAAAATTAGACTTGGTTAAGTCAATGATGATATAATCTCTGGAGTAACTTCTAAAAGTAGTAAAAATATATAAATGTTTTGAGATAAAAACTAGAGTAATAAATAATCTCAAAAAACTGAAAGAGCAATATAATAAAGAAATGATGAACATAGAACTGGTGAGAAAATAGGAAGCAAATACTAACCAAAAGAAAGCTGACCAGATAAATTAGTATCAAAGTAGGCAGATATTTTGAGGAATTTTGTTTTAAAGGTTTGTAGAGAAATAGGCCAAGAACTGGAGGGGGACATTAGTTCAATTTATTTTTTAATACTGTGACCTACTGGAAATAATACAGGAAAGACACACACAATTTAAGAGTAAAGCTCTCTGAATAGAAAAGGGATGGGATTTAGTGCCGAAACGGAAAAGTTGGTCTTAGGGATGGGACAATACTTTTTTTTAATTAAAATAAGCAAAGGATAAAGATACCAGATTCAGGTACATTTATAGATAGATTTATGGGTGAGAAGATGAGACAGTTCTCTTCTGATTACATCTGTTTCCTAAGAAAAATCTACTAGTTGAGTGTAGGAGAGGTTAATATTGTTTTGAACAGAGGGAAGGTGTAATCTAGCAGTTTTAATAAGTGAAAAAAATACATTTCCTATGAAAATATACAAAGAATAGGCAGTGTCGAGAGTCCACTTAATCTTTGCAATCATTAATTTAAAATGAGGCTAGTCAGTGTGGCAGTCATGTGTTTCTTTCCAGCTAAGTTCCTCTTCGTCAGTGAAGGTGTAGAGTAGGTGGAGTTGAATCGTGTTCAGGTAAAGCAAGCATGGTTTCTCTCTGTCAGTGCCACACGTCCCCTGTCCTCTTGTATATGTACTGGCAGTGAGCTGGTGAGCTGGTGAGGGACTGAAAAGCACCTCCCAGCAAACTGTCTGCCCTCATAGCTGGCTGTGCTCTGAAATTAGAACGAGGACTACTTAGCACGTTCGTTTCTCAGCTGCTGGCCTACTTGGCAATCGTGAGAAAACAGGAAAGAGCCCATTTCGAACTTCACAGCATCAATCCATCTGTCTGCAGATGGACCATGCAGATGCACTCAGATTCTCTTCTCTCTTGTGGCATTTACAGCTCTAGGGTCCGGGACAGTGGTTCTCAACCTTCCTAATGCCGCGACCCTTTAATACAGTTCCTCATGTTGTGGTGACCCCCAATTTCATCGTTACAAATTGAACATCATTAAAGCACAGTGATTAATCACAAAAATAATATGTAATTATCTAATTGTTTTCCGATGGTCTTAGGTGACCCCTATGAAAGGGCCGTTCGACCCCCAAAGGGGTCGCGACCCGCAGGTTGAGAACCGCTGGGCTGGGAGGATAAGTCATCCACTTTACCTGTGGGTTATATCAGTATCTCCCTTTATGTCATCGATGTCTCCCCCTGTTAGCAACTTTGAGTAGGTTTCTGTGCCTTGAAAATAAGCAATCCCTGACAAAAAGGTCATTTGCTCATCTGTATAAATGAGGAGGGGTTGTCAAATGATGCACCTTGAAGCCCAAGTTGTCACAGGGACGTGTAAGCAGGATGGAAGAAATAACAAAAAGGCACCAACAGCTCCTGGTCCCGCTAGCCCACTTGTCCTCGGACCCCTGTTACATGCGGGGTTCTTGTCAGGGATTTCACTCAAAAAGTTTCTATTAAAGAAATGAACATAAACCCTACTCTTCCAGCTCTTATATTGTAGAATTCCGTGGCGTAGACTCATTTCTATTTGTTTTTAGTGATAGTACAACTTCAAGTTATAAGATGAGGGTAGGTCTGAAATCATTGCTTGGGTCATATGTCGAGGCACGTGTCAATCATTATGACATGGTCATCATAACCCCCTGGCTATCTTCCTGGTTCTCTGACTCTCAGAAGACCTTGCTGAGTCAGTCACGCTGGTCCAGTTGAGATGCAGAAGTCGTAATGCTTCAAAGATCAACAGCTTCCTCTCCAATACAATTTTGGCACCTAGGTTTCTTTCCCTTCTCTCTCTTCCATGTTGTTCAGAAATACAGCCATTTTGTTGAGGGAGCCTCATTTCAGTGGGGTCATGCCTTGGGCAAGGGATTAACAAACTCCGGTGATCTCATCAGTTCAACCATTTTATTTATAGCTGTGTGGACTGGCAACTTGTTCTTGGCACAGTTCCAATGGGCATCCATGAATAATTCTGGGGATGTCACATACTCACCAGCCGTAAATGGGAGTGAGGCCTGACCAGATGAAAAAGTAGAATTAGCTGAGAAGAAGGTACTGAACTTTAGCCTCAGGTCATGTGTAATGGTCTCAAGTTGGTGATTTATTAATTTATTTAATGAAAGGATTATTTTCAACAAATAGGAGATCAAATAATTTATTACTTCTTCAAAGGGTCTCTTGATAAAATCTGGAAAAATTGGCATGAAGAAAGAGGACTTCCTGAGTAAAGCTTAACATTAAATCCAAACTGGAATTCTAACGAACACTTTCCTTTGGAGACTGGGTTTAGGAAAAGGAGCTACTACATCTTGTTCATTACCTTGGAAGAAAATCCCAGGCTTAATTTTATCAATGAAAATTACGATTTTTCTTATTCATTTGTATGCTTAATTTTACAGATCCCATGCTTAATGGGCCACAATGTCTTACAGGCTTCCTCAGACATGTGGTCCACCATCTGAAAATCAGAGCAAAATCATAAATTTCTTTTTTATTGTCTTAAACAACATTAAATGTGACTCATGATTAAAATAGGAAAAGGACATCATTTTAACAGTTTAAAAAAACAAAAACCCAAAGAGGATACGCTTCCTATAGAGGAAATGCTTAAAGAAAATGAATTCATGTTTATAAATCTCAGAATTTGTGTATAAAAATGTGAAATGAGGAGAATACTATCTATATTTACAATTGAGGCTCAATGAGTGGCGTTTGGGGAATAAAGTGGTTTAAACCCTAAAAAAAGAAAAGAAAATGAACGCCCGGGGGACTTTCTTTGGAGCAGAAAACGAAGCTGTGTGTGAAGGAAGGCATCGGATTCCTGGCCAGCGGCTCTTCTCGGGGCTGTTCTTTGTGTCCCAGGGAGACTGTGTGACTCTCCTCCACAACTGTCTTAATTGTATCAGAAGTTTTATTTTAAAAAATCATCTTGTCAAAAGGGCCAAGAAGTACCTTCCCTTTTCTTCCCACTGCCCTAAACCTTAGTATGTCCTTCACAGTTACATTTGTGCATGCTGAAACAAACAAAAAAACACCACACCGCATTCCTTAGCAACGGAGATTATTGTAAATAGCATACAATGTACAGAACACACGCTCTGTTTTTGTTAAAAAAAATTTGTTGCGGTGAAAAAATATCTGCTTCTCCTATCCTATTTAATGCCATTTCTTTAAGTCACGCAAGCTAACAGAATCCTAGAAGTCCCTTGCTAAATGCCCTTTTCTCCTTCACTCCTCATATGCCATTGGTCATGAATTCATGCAACGTCTTTCTTCTATCATATTGTGTTAGCTCTACTTTTTTATCCATACTCTCTGCCATGACCTCCATTTAATAACTTGTTTCTGTCCTGGGACATTGTATTGCCTCCATAGATAGTCTTTCAGCTTTTCAACTTGCTTTCACCTTGGCTCCCAGCAAACCCATCTCTTGGATAGTCTACAGAGATTTTTCTAAAATGCAAATTTGATTATGTTAAAGTTCCTGCTTCAAGTTTTATCAATGGCTTCCCCACTCTCTGAAGAACAAAGTCCAAATTTAGTTTTATGTTATATAATGATTTTGTTGATATATCTGGCTTGCATTTTTACCCAATCTGGTATTTCCTTCACATTCTTTGTTGCTAAGAATTTAGTCCTTCCAATGCATTTCATCCCACCATTTTATACCTCCATGTTGCTCACTATGGTACCTATTTTTCTATTCTATCTGAAGGACTCCTACTTATACTTTAATACCCAGCTCAAATAGTTCTTTTATTTTTGATCTTACAAATTTCCTTACTTTGCCCTTAAAAACAGAACTGGTCTTTTTCTTCCTTAGTGATACTAGCAAGTCTAGCGTCCATTGCTGTGCTGAAATTGTCTTCCCTTAAAGACTGTAAGTAGGGACTAAGTCAGCCATGGGCAAACTACGGCCCGCGGGCCGGATCCGGCCCATTTGAAATGAATAAAACTATTGGAAAAAAAAGACCGTACTCTTTTAAGTAATGATGTTTACTTTGAATTTATATTAGTTCACACAAACACTCCATCCATGCTTTTGTTCTGGCCCTCCGGTCCAGTTTAAGAACCCATTGTGGCCCTCGAGTCAAAAAGTTTGCCCACCCCTGGACTAGGTCATTTTTATCTTGATATATCCTCTGTCTAGCACTGGGCCTGGTATATGGGAGATACTCTATAAATGTTCATTGAGTAAGAAAAATCCAAGTGTATAGCAAAAAGTATTTAAGACTTTTGTTTTCTTCTGCTTAGAAAAATACTATACAACCATTGTAAAACATTCATCAACGATGCAGAGTAGATGGTCTAGTTTTCAAATTGAATCTCTATGCTTTGTGCTTTATTTCCAAGACCTTTGTAAGTCTATTTGCTCTTATTCCTGGGAATTATCCAAGGGGTTTATTCTGTTTCAGACTAGGCCTGTGTGGTTTATTACAATGGCTAACAGAGAAAGGACTCAGCTGTTTCCTGGACAGCTTCATCGAAGTGCCACTTCAGGTTGGAATCTTGTTGCCAAGCCGCAGCCTCTATGATGCCATGGTAACAGGAAGGTTGAAACATGATTTCTTTCTCTCACTACTGGAGATGCTGACACTTTGCCATCTTGCAATGCACTTGAGAGTGCAGGTACTCAACTGCTACATCTCAGGGCTGGTTCATTGTGGTATATGGTATATGGTATACTTATGTGGTTCCATAGTAATGTCCCCTTGCTAGATCTGGTTTGTACTTCTAGAGCCCTAGATTCCTTTTCCTCTTGTGGTGAATTCTCAAGGACACTATTGCCTGCTCTGTTTCTAATTGTGCTCCTCTCAACTCCTTTCTTCACTACCTGCAGACAAGTCTCTGCATATCTGAGCCCCAATCGTGCATAGAATTCAAATTTATAATCCAGAAGGCTTCTTAGCCTATCCTTTGTAATAGAAAAAAATAAAAAACTGAACTCCACTCAATGAATATACTAATTGTTTGTCCTAATTTATACCATTAGCTCTATTAGTCCTAATAAATAATTGACCCATGTAACAGAGAAGGTTTGTGGTTAGTTTTGCTAATTATGAAAAACCTCTGAAGGATGTTAGATGAGTCTGATAGTAGACGTATATTTTGCTCCTTGGAGAACTAATTCATGGTCTGCTTTTGTCAGTGTATTAAGGTAACTTCAACTGAGTGGTACGTAAGTTGGATAGAGAAATTGGAATTGACTTTTCCTCCTGGGTAGCCTGGGTTTTATTTTGCCTGGCTGCGTATCTGTTATTATTCTGTTGCTTTACTTGTGTAGACATAGTCTGTGTGTTTTTGAGGTGGGTGTTCCATGAATCACACCCAGTTACAGGAAAATGAGTTCTTTAACAACACTCCTAACACTGTATATATCTGTGTGGTAGATCCAGATAATACAGTTTTTCATGGCTCATGATACCTTGTAATGAGTAGCAAGTACTGGTATTTCAAGGCCTTTTATTATTTACTAGAGGCCCGGTGCACGAATTCATGCACGGGTGGGATCCCTCAGGGTGGCCTACAGAGATCAGCCCCCAGATCATGTCCCCAGCCTTGCAGCCCCACAGCCCTGCCTGGTACCCTGCCTTGGCCTGGTGCCGCCCGCTCACTTGCTCCACCACCCTGCCACGGTCCTGCTTTCGTCCGGGCCCACTGGGCTGGCAGCGCCTCCACTGCTGCTGGCTGCCAGCACTGCATCGTCAACGCCTGCCATGTTTCACGCTGCCCACTGCTGATCAGCACACATCATAGCGAGTGGTCGAACTCCCGGTCCAACAGCCGCCCGACGGGATAATTTGCATATTAAGCTTTTGTTATATAGGAAGGATAATACTATGTAGTCTGGCAAATCAGATGTGATTATTCAACTTTACTGAAAATAGAGAATGTGTTGAGATTATTTTATTTCTTGCTTTGAATCAACTCTGATATACACATACTTTAAACTCATCACTCAGAAACACAGATATATTAAGACCCTCAGTAGTTATTTTTATTAAGCAAATACAAATTGGAAATATTTATGATAAAATATATCAAATTTGAACAAAAATGTTGTAAACAGTAATTCTACAACTGGGAAGACATCTCAATCTTGTTAAGTTTGGTCACATCTTCCCAACCATGTCTAATCTGCAGTATCTTCTTTCTCAAGCATGGCAGGAATAGTATAGCTTTACATACCAGGACAACAATTGGAAGGAAAACAGCTATCATAAAACTTGGAGGTGTATACCACACAAATTGTTTTATATCGACCCATTTATTCCAGGCAAAAATCAATGCATGTATTGTGCCCAGTAGAAGGGCAACAATTCCTAGCTTGCTCTGCAAAAGAAAAAAAAAATTATCTTGGTGAAGATTGGTTCCAAAAGAGTTTATTCCATACTACTTAATCTGGATCTGTTCCGTTGCTAGGAAATTCTTCCATTCATCTGTAATGGTTTTCCTATTACATTTCTTAACAATGTCCACTCACACCTTTCTGTTCTTTTTAACATGTCCCCACTTTACTCCTACTTTTGGGTAATGCCTCTGTCTCCAGGCCATTTAAATTAAGAACATTCACAACCCTCTTCCTTTCTGTCTCAGCCAGTCAATAACTCTGTCTTCCCTTTCTCCACACTTTGTTCACCTCTCTTATGACATTTATTTTGTGATGGTTTGTCTCTTGTGCATTCGCCTTAATTCTGCCTATCAAGAGACATCTAAAACCAGGGGCCCTCTTACTCATCACAGGACCGCTACAGAAGCAACTCAATGATTTGTGCCCTTTAGGTGCTCAGCAAAGAGTGGTGGGTTGACTGAAGATTAGTGCAAAAATCAATTCGACCTCAGTGATCTTCATTAACTGCGAAGGCAACCAAAGTGATTGACTTTGATTTTGGTATCTGAATACTAAAACAAATGATCTTGGCCTATGTTAAAAAAGTCAAACATTCTGATAAAGTGGGAAAACACCAACAATCATTTCAATGTTTGAACAAGACAGAAAGATAATGAAGATGTGGAGAAAAATTTCAGCTAGCATTGGGATACTTGGCACCATCCCGATAAAGTTGCTTAAAAATAGTTGTTCACCTAAATAATTTTACGGCATCCTGACGATAGCTCTTCTAGATAACTTTTGACTGCTATTCACTTACTGGAAATGGTCATTAGCCTGCCAGGAGAAATCCAACTCACAATTATTGAGCAGTAAGTACCCTTAAACCCCAATGAATACAAATAGTTAAGTTTCTATTTTCAGATAAAAATCTCCAACATAAATTGGAGAGTAATCAGTTCTTGGATTGTAAATGAGAAATTTCTAGGTTATTAATTGAAAAAAATACATGTGACTTGAAGATTAATTTTACCAAATGTGTATTATGTACTTATTATGAAGTAGGCGTTGTGCACGTAGTGAAATGGGCTTAGTTGTCAAGACGCGGTGCTTGCATTCCTGATTCGATCTGAGCAGCGGTGCTCAGCATGTGTGTGGAAAGTTATTAATGAGGAGCAGGGAACCCCAGTGGCTATCGGGCTGAGTCTACAAAATCAACAAACACTGCACTTGGAAACATGGCACCATCTCTAAGCCACAGTGGAATGACTCAGATGGAGACTTGCTTTTCAGCCTAAGCAGGTGCCCTGATAGTGTGTGTGTGAGAGTATGACCATGTACAAAGGATAGTAGGGAATGTCTGATTTTGTGGAATTTACAAAGATGTCTACCCATACAAGGTAAAGCTATTACATTTTAAAAATCTTGGCAGTGCTTATGGCTTAATTAATTTTAGTCCTTTGAATCTTGTCTGACACAAATCCCCTTGTGAATTCTGGCACATAGCTCTTTTTATGGTGTAATCTACTACTAGGAGATTAACCTCAGTAAATCTGAAATGGTTTGAATTCCAAGAATATTGAGAAGCTTCAAGTGAGTAAGCTACATAAAATGTCACTTGGAAAAAGCAGCATTTACAATTAGGTATTAGAATACCTTTGGTAGATATAACTCCATATTTCAAGGAGAGATGCTTTTTTATGGATAGTACAAAGCTATGTAACTTAAAAGGGATGAATAAAATTAGATGCTAGGCAAGAGAATATTTTTATTTGGGGGGGGGGATAAAAACCCCCATAAATATTAAATTTCTAAAATATCACATTTAAAATTATTAGGTGGATAGCTAACACATTTCAAATGTTAGAAATACTTCTCTTTGAATAATGCCTTTTATTTATATCTAGGAAACACTTCTATTTAGCAGCAATAGGGAAAAATTATAGGAGAGCACAGTATTAATGGGAACAAGTGGTAGGATCTTGGCTACTGGCAAACCATTTGTTATTTTCTATGGGGTAAAGTCAGTATACTTCATGATATTATAAGCATGAAAAGATTGACCGCTCTGAGGGAACAGACGCATTTTATACATCATTTACCTGAATATAGTGAAATTCTCTCCATGTCAAAGAGTCACTCACAGATGGAATAGATGTCACCGCCAAAAGAGCCAGAATTGCAAGTGCCACGATTCCCAGAGACACATATATTTCCATTCTCCAGACATCATGCTCAATCCAGGCATCTTCTTTCTTTTGTTGGACCTACCAGAGGGTGAAGAGAGGAAGGAGTGTAAAGAACACCTAGCTCCCACACATGAACCCCCTTCTACACTCACTCTGACTGCTATGGAGGGCCTGAAAACTGGGGCCTCTACACAACTATGACTTGTTTTTGCATTCCTCTGAAAGGAATGACACAGGAACTATTAATCACTTTCTTGAATGCAACATTGATGTAACTGTTTCATTTATACAATAATTATGGTTAGAATTGTAATGTGCAGGCACACGGGGTAAATAAACAGAAAATAAGAAAAATGAGCATTAACCCCTTCCCCAACAATTTTTTTGTTAAAAACGTTTCTTTTTCAGACTAATTTTTATATTTTGGTTCTATATAGTATTTTTGATGCTGGTTATGAAAACAGTTTGTAACTCGTCTTCCTATAAACCATATTTTTTTACCATATTTTCTTAGTATACTCGTCGACGACTGAAAAAGAACATTTTGTGAAAACGAGTATACACGTTTCTGCCGGGGAAGGGGTTAAAAGTAATCTTGTGAGGGTGACAGAAAATGGAAATGCGGCTGTGTCCGTGAACACATACTTGTTTGCATTGTCAAAGTTGTAGTTTAAACTCTCAGCTTAAAATACATTCCTCGATGTAAAACTATACTACCAAGCCCCAATAAAGGGTTAATAATAAAACATTTTAAAATGCAGATTACTTTCTCAGCACAGGGTTTCAACAGGGGTTTGAGGTGTTGATATTAACATGACAAAGAGTTAATCTGTTAGGTGACTTAGACTGTTTGGTTCAGTGATACTGTTGATCTCATCATCCTACCTGTTGATACGCCCAGTTCAGCAACTTGTACCTGTAGGATCGCCTCATTGGATAGGATAAACTATAAATTGCATGCAGTACAGCAAAAAAGAAACTGAGCAGCCCAAACTGCTTCCTTGTTAACATCCACCTATCCAACCAATGTGGAAATTTCTTATACTTGGTTCCATTACGGAGCTGTACAGCTGCTGCTATCACACCTGGCAAATACACCAGCGCCAAGAGGGTGATGGAAACCATTGGCAAGACTTTGTTGATGACCAGGATTGGAATTTTATAAAAGCACTGTTGATGGGAAGTTACAAGAGGGTGAATTACTTCCCTCAGGAGAGTGTAGAGAAAAGTCAGAGAGGATACGACAGCGGCAATTTTAATTGGCAAGCGCCATTCTGGGAAGAGCTCCTGTTTGCGCTGAAGCTTTTGGGGACAGTCAAAGTCATCAAAATGGGCTGTTTGGTCCAAGTGCAAAAGCACAGGTCTTTTCAGCATGCTGGTCTCTCCTGAGTTCTTATTCTATGAAGAAAAGAAAACAAACATCTTAAAAGTTAAACAACGGGATTTCCTTGAACGAATTATTTATTGCTCATTGTGCTTTTCAGTTAAAATGGGCATTCAGAACCTTGTTTTTGGATACTGGTTTTAGCTGAAGAGATGGCGTAGTCTATGTAGCACTGATCAAATGTGCACGTAGCTACTTCGGGGTTCTCCATTAGTTTCTGTTGTTCGTTTTTCAAAATAAATACATGCTTCAGATATCTCCACTAAAGCTTAGGCCATGTGCTTCTGTCTTGAAGGCATAAAAGGATGCAATAATGCAACTGGGAAACTAAAATTGAAAACTAAAAAACATCCAATAATCTTTGGTAAAAATAGTAACAGTTGTAAATTGTAACAGTTGTATGTATTTTAAAATATTTTTATTGGTTACTGGATAACTATTGGCAAAAAACTGAAGAGTGAATTCTTCATTAATTCAAGTGCAGGAGATTAAGACTTATATGGTCATTACTATTAGAAAAAAATTTATAATTTCCGTCATAGTAGTTTTAAACCTTGATTTTATATTTCTAAATTATCTCATTGGTGTAAGTAACGACGGACAAATAGTCTATTAGAAGTACAAAGGCTACATAAGTAGTTAAATCCCATAGGGATGATCTATTTCCTGAGAAAGTTATACTTCTTTACTCAGTTGTATTTCTAGTTAGTCAACAATTCCAAAGAAGGTTACATTGAATATTTAGTCATTTCCACAACTGACTGATATATCAGCAAATCAAAAAAAACCCCAAAAAGCTCAAAATGAGAAATTATGTGTTTCTTTATTGTGTTACTTTATGAATTTACTTTCTCACCCAATATGTATTACTCATTTCTTATAGCTCTATACGTAGAACCTTAGCATTTTAATGCTCAACATGTTAGTGATTAACTTGCTCATCTCCTCATTTTATGCATGGTAACTTTACTTCACACAGTTCTCTATAATTTTATGGTGTTTAAAAATGACCTCTCACCATTTGACTTTAACTTCCAGTAATAAATCACTATTACATCCAATGTCTTTTCCAATTACTCCAGTTAGAAAGGAGTTGAGCATGACACAGCATCTGTCACCTCTTCACATTAAAACACTTTAAGTACAATCAACTGAGATCAATTTTCTGGTTAAGGGTAAAGAGTAACGGAACAGAAAATAGGGCACTTAACTTGGAAAATAAAAATGATTTCATTTTATGTACACTTATTTTATAAAGTGTGTGCTTACATCGTAATTATTCTGCTTATTAAAATAATTAAGGTAAAATACATAACTTCTGTTAAAACTGAGTTGAGATCATTTAGAAAGGTAAAAAGAGTTTAAAACAAAAAATGTCCACCACTTTTTCGGTTGATAATGTAGTCAGAAACATTTTATCTTGAGGTGGGGAAAAGTGGGACCAGCGGTTCTTATTCTAAAATTGAATGCATTTGATTAAACAGTGAACATTAATTAACTCGATGATCTCTTGGTAAGCTGCCATGGTGCCCATTAAAAAATGCATGCTTGCACAACTGTCATATGGGCACTGGCGATTCTTTTGAAACAGACTCATTGAGGATGTTAGAAAACACTGGAAGGGCGTTGGAGATGATATGGTCTAACTCTCTCATTTACAGATAGACCAAGACCCAGGGTTTTCAGTGACTCATTCAAGGTTATTCAGCTAAGTCCATGGCAGTCAGTCAAGGTACAATTTCTCTCCTATACGTCGCTGACCTGCACCCATCACAACATCAGCGACATGAATCAGTGAAAATATCAGCAGACGAGGGTGAACAATCACTTTTACAGCACCATGAGATATAGAAGAGCATTTGGGTTATGTTTATGGATTTTAATTATTATTTTACCAAATAGTCATCTTCTTCTAGACTTCTCCTGGGCTGCATTTTCCAAAGTTCTTGGTTTGTGATGTTTTGTTGGATTTCCATTAATTCCATAAAATATTGCTTCAGCCACCTATGAAAATAAAAATAATTATCTTCTTCAAGTCTATGCTCTTTATGATATTGACAGGGCAACATGAGCAGTTTCCTGTGGGGAGCGGCTACAGTGTTTGGACAGGCCCAAGCTTTGGACTGAGGAGAGGGCACACTCCTCTCATTGCCACGTGCAAGTCCAGCTTGGAGGGCAGCGCCCTGCCAGCACAATTATAGCCAACAGCTATAGTTGTAAGCTTGAACCTGTGGTCCGAACATGTGGCCCCACGTGTCCGAGTGATGTAGGCTTGATAGAGTTCAGGTGCATGTAACTGAGTAGGCTCGAAACCAATGAGAATGTTGCAAACATCTTGACCATGCCCTTACTTTGCCTCGTGGCATCTGCTATAAAATAAAGACAGGGCTTGTGGGTGCTGGTCGCTGTCTCTCAGAGAAGCAGCCTCCCACCGAGACCCGGCTTTCATTCTCTTGCCTGTCTTTTCTAAGCCTCTCAGCCGCCCCACTCAGGGTCACCCTTGGCCTCATATGAGGACTACAGCGGCAGGTAAGATATAATTAAAATACAGTTAGTGACTGATGTACACATTAAACTTTACATTATAATCTCCATCCAGGGCCCTTGTGTCAAGAGAAGCTGCTTTACTTTGTCCAACTAGCGGTACAATGTATGACCTCGGTGTCTACTAGTATATGAAATTCAAATGGTTGGACGTTGCCTTTTGTTTAGGAGAATTTAACTCCAGGTGCTCATTTAGAAGAATGCCAACTCCCCTCAAAGGTAAATAGAATTAGGAATGCATTTTTTTTCTGAGAGTAATCACGTTATCAATGGAAACTGGAGTTTGCTGGTGTAAGATCAGGAAGTTGTATTTTTGGGGGTTGACACTAGAATTTGAAGTAATAATTAAATGATTTTATGGGCAAATTTTTTGAGTTTCAGACAACGAATAAAATGGACACGCTCGGGAAGATGAACTCTGATAGTGGCACAAAGGAATGAAAGGTGGTATTTTCAGAGTCACAGACTGGTTTTTGTTGGTAAAACACACAGTGCTGGTATTTCCACGGGGGTTATTGAGCTTTGTTCACTCACTGACATGCCCCTATCCTGGTCAACCCTGTAGAAACTAATTTTGTCCAACTTCCTACCCTATAAAGGACTGTTTTCCTAAATACCCAACAGAACTTCATTCAGGCTTGGTGTGACATTTTTTTTAGGAAAGAGAAACATATAATGTCACAATATTATTCATTGTTTTTATTTGTTCTAAATGTATTTCCAGAGGAATACATCTCCAATTTGTACTTAGTGAAATTCAATGAGTAAAGCAGATTAGATATATAACAATTTGACTGAGAGAAAACATTCTAAATGTTTCTGAATTTTAGAGCACCTGCAACACTTCATTGACTGGAAAGTTGTTGCCAGGAATAGTTTAAAATACTTAAAGCACTCTCCAACTTTTAAAGGTTTGACCTTCACAAAGAATGAGGAAGAGTGCCCTAGCCGGTTTGGCTCGGTGGATAGAGCGTTGGCCTGCGGACTCAAGGGTCCCAGGTTCGATTCTGGCCGGGGGGGCATGGGCCTTGGTTGTGGGGACATCCCCAGTGGGGAGTGTCCAGGAGGCAGCTGATGTTTCTGGCTCTCTACCCTCTCCCTTGAATTTTAGAGCACCTGCAACACTTCATTGACTGGAAAGTTGTTGCCAGGAATAGTTTAAAATACTTAAAGCACTCTCCAACTTTTAAAGGTTTGACCTTCACAAAGAATGAGGAAGAGTGCCCTAGCCGGTTTGGCTCGGTGGATAGAGCGTTGGCCTGCGGACTCAAGGGTCCCAGGTTCGATTCTGGCCGGGGGGGCATGGGCCTTGGTTGTGGGGACATCCCCAGTGGGGAGTGTCCAGGAGGCAGCTGATGTTTCTGGCTCTCTATCCCTCTCCCTTCCTCTGTAAAAATTCAATAAAAAAAGAAAAAAGAATAAAGAAGAGCCATCTTTACATAGTCCCACCATCTGCCTTTATTGAAGCACTCTGCGAACATTTCCCATATATCATTCATTTTCAAACTTCACAACATTCATGCTGAGGACATTTGTTTTGGTCTGTCCACCTTGACTGGCATCGAACGCGGAACCCTTCAGTCCACCGGCCGAAGCTCTCTCCACTGAGCCAAACCAGCTAGGCTCCCCCTCTTTTTGAGTAATTACCTTTATTACATGAGCTAAGATAGGAGGGACGAGGATTTCTTTGCCTTTCTGGGCCTTGATTTTCCTTAGAACGCCAGTTCCGTGCCCTCTAGCACACAGCCATCTAGCTTGAAGCGATGCATGAAAGAAGTTTGCCTGCTGGTCCTGCTCCTTGAGAAGACTGCTGATTTTGGCATCCTTTCTCCTTCCATCATATTTCTTCTGAATTCTCTTTGATCTTTTTTTTTGTTTAAAATCTCTTTCTCCTCAAGAGTCAGCTTGGCCCCCTTGTTGTGGCCCCAGGGCAGTGCGTGGTGGGACTCACACCACCGTCAGTACGGTGTGCTGTCTGTGAGCACGATGCAGCTCTTTACGAGGGTCTCTACCAGTTAGTTCACTGCTGGATGCATCGTAGACATCAGTAATCCTTGTTTTGCGAGTCGAATACTCTGAGCCCCAGAAGTTGCCCCTGTCCAGCCTCAAGGCTCGGGACTTCTTGCTGCCTCCCCGCACGTGGACTGTGTGTATGCAGCGGGGTCCAATCTTCGTGCTGGCAGCAGGGCGTCCCAGTTCATATTTTCGCTTCTCGCGGTAGGCCTCTCTCTCGCCTCCAGTCCTGCAGCGCTTGTGCCAGCTGACCCTAGAGATGCCTGTGGTTTGGTGCTGGCTGAAAAGAGCCCATTTAAGAAAAAATTATATAAAAAATTTCCTCCATTTGGAGAAATGCTCTTCCTTTGGCCATAGAAGTGGGCATATGACTCAGTCTGGGCTATTCCCAGTTCTCTATTCCTCTGATCACATTGATTGGCTTAGGGATGGCACACTAGTACAAGCCCTGCGGACCCAGCCAGATCCTCCTTTGAGATTCATACATGGAAGTGGAAGATAAAGAGGACATGTCTAACACAGGAAGTTGGGAGGATGGAAACCTATCACACTTCCTTTCCCATGCCGTGAGGTGGAAGATGCCTTCAGTAGGATGGAGGACAGCCCAAACACAGAAGCACAGGCCAGAAATAGGCACACAGAAGAGGTCCAGTGGTATATTTTATTTAGATTCCCTGAGACATGATACTGATATTTTCGGTTACACAGGCTAATACATTCCCTTTCCTTTGCTTGTGAGTTTGACTTGGGTTTATAGCATTGGCATTTGAAAGAGTTCTGAGTAAAGCATATGGCAAGCATCTAGCATTC
>NW_006383018.1:2054473-2055864 GCF_000327345.1 Myotis davidii | reverse complement strand
CCAGCCCTGGAGGAGCTTATGGTATTTTTCCTTAAGCAGTATTACTCCAAATCATCTGGGGATTTAGGTAACATTATAACGAGAACTAGAGGCCCCGTGCACGGGTGGGGTCCGGCCGGGCTGTCCCATGGGGGCAGATCTGGCCGGGCTGGTGAGGGGAGGGATGCGGGAGGTTGGCCGGCTGCCCCCTACCCTGCTACCCTGATCGGGGGTCAGGGGCCAATGGGGCCCAGCTGGCAGGAGGTGGGGGGGGGCGTGCTGTGGGAGGTCAGCTGGCCCTGCCCCCGATGGGGGTAGGGGGCTGAGTATATAGCCATTCATTTGCATGGGAGGGAGACCATGCTGAAGAGCAAAGGCAAGGAAAGGCCCAGGACAGTGAGTGAGGCAGCCTGTCGACTGTGTGGCCCACAGTCAACTTTGTGCCCAGAAGCCAAGAAAATAAAATGTCAGTCGAGTAAACTATGGTGGTTTCCATCAGACATTAACCAAATGTATAATTTAAATTCCACAGTGAAATCTTCTCATGAAATAAATAAATAAATAAATAAATAAATACAGGAAACAGCGCAGTGTTCAGATATTAGGAACTCCCGAATTTGACTCAAAGTTCTCTTTCATCCCCATTAAAAAAGCAAAGCATATTTCTTGATGTGACTGCTCCATTTTGCTGTAACAGGACTGCTGACCTCATGTTCCTGCTAAATATTGACATAGCCCAACTGACTCATGTTTATGTCGAAGAGTTTAGAATATGAAGAAACTCAATGACTGGAATACATTGTGGGTTGCTTTGCAATTCCAAACTGATACTTTCAGTGGACACTTTTGTTACCACATTTAACTACTGAAGGGGAGATGTTTTTCTTCCCTTGGCTGCTATTCTTAAGCACTGCATCTGCTCTGTGCTAAATGAATGACTTCTTATTAAACGTCAGAATGTTGAGAGAAATATATATATATATTAAAAAGAACAGAGTAAGAAATCTGAAAGTGTCCGTATATTTTATCTCTGCAATCCCCTCTAAGTGGATTTGACCCAGGACGAAAATAAATAAAGACTTGATTGGCTGTTTGGAGGGAATCTGAACCCCAATCCAGATCCTGAAAGAGCAGGACTAATGTTCCAAGGATTTAAAAACTTTCTGTTACTAGGAAACGCGAAGACCAGTGGCGCGATTTTAAGCACTGTGTACCAACCATTCATCAATGCCAGGCAAACCCACGGCGATTTTGCCAAGTTGGCAAACTTGCCGTCAGAACCCAACCTAATAAGCAAACTTCATGGCGCATCATTTCCCCCGACCCCCCAGCGAAAAGGCTTCCCGATGAGTGTCTGGCTCCCAGCCCCGGGACCCGTCCAGGGGAGCGGTGTGCCGCGCGGGGGGCCGGGC
>NW_006383018.1:2028140-2054395 GCF_000327345.1 Myotis davidii | reverse complement strand
CGCGGCCCGGAGCCTCCCGCCTGGAGGCGCTGTCCGCGCAGGTCCCCGGGGCCCCGTGTGGGGTTTCCTCTGTGTTGCAACCTGGCCGCTCCCGTGGATTGGTTTGTTTGTGTCTCGCTCAAATTGCCCTGCCCGCCCCCCGCGCGGAGGTCGGCTGCACCCCCTCCTGCTCGCCGTTCTGCGATCTTCCAGTAACGAACGTTGGTGCCGTGGTTCTCAAACGTTAACGTGCACCAACGGCGGGGCTTATAAGAACACCCCCGGCCCCCCACAACCGCCACAGACACTTCCCAGCTCCGTGGGCCTGGGACGGGGCCTGAGGTTCTGCGTTTCTAACAAGTTCCCAGGTGATGCTGGAGCACGGTCAGTCCAGCCTTTGAGATGGAGCATTTTAAAGCTCGGCTAGCCCATTTGACTTTACTTATGTGTTTATTTACTGAATTTATTGGGGGTACAGGTTTCGAGGGCACAACTCAATGAAGCATCATCTGCGCACTGCATCCTGCGCCCATAGCCCCAGGCGAAGTCTCTTTCCATCCCCATCCCCATCCCTTCCCCCTCCCCACCTTCACCCACCACCGTGGCCACCCTTTCCCTCCGGCTATCACCTCACTGGTGTCTGTGTCTATGTGTTATTATGAATTTTTTTTTCTTAATTCCTTCACTTGCATTCAGTCCCTCAACCCCTCCGACAGCTGTCGGTTGGTTCCACGTATCCATGCCTCTGTTTCTATTTTGTCTTTGTTTATTTTGTTCTTTGGATTCCACATATAAGTGAGGTTATATGGTCTTTGTCTTTCTCTGGCTTATTTCATTTAGCATAATTATCTCCAGATCCATCCATGCTGTTACAAAAGGTAAGTTTTCCTTTTTTTAAAGGACCAAGTAGTATTCCATCGTGTAAATGTACCACAGCTTTTGTTTGTTAACCTCACCTGATGGCATTTTCTGCATTGATGTTTAGAGAGAGTGGAAGGGAATGAGGAGAGAGGGAGAGAGAAAGAGAGAGAAACATCAGTGAGAGAGAGGCACCTGGATTGGTTGCCTCCTGCACCTGCAACCCAGGTATGTTCCCTTCACCGGGAAGTGAACCTGCCACCACGGTTTGGTGCTTGGGCTGATGCTCTATCCACTGAACCACACCGACCAGGGCACCACAGCTTTTTATCCCTCCCACGACCCAGGCTGGTTGTGCCCCACTCACACTTCCACAAGGCTCCAGCTCAGTAGAGCAGGGCGGCCAGCTCAGGAGGACAGGGATGGTGGGTCCCCTACTTGGGGGCAGATGGTCAGGCACTGGTGGGGAGAATGGAGAATGTGGCCCTAGTCCGGAGCCTTTCCCCTCAGTCTCTGCTGGCGTCTCCATCTCTGCTCCCCCTGAGGAGCACACCAGGTTCAGTTGGTGCCGCCAGCTGTCCCACTGCAGGAGCGAGCTCAGCAGGACGGGGCGGTGGGCCCGGGCCTTGGGAGGGGGCGAGCTGCACTCCTTCCCTTAGTTCTGCACACACACACACACACACACACACACACACACACACACGGACTTGGAGGAGCAGATCGAGGCAGGCCTCCGCCGGGGGTGGCGCCAGCCTTCTGGAGGAGAGCGAGCTGCACAGGAACCCTGCCTGGAGGCTCCGAGGCAGTTGCCCCGAAGGTTCCAGTTCTGAGCTGCGCCCCCGGCGCTGGCCCCGGGGAGGGGAGCAAGCTGCACAGCTCCCCTTCGCCGCACCGCCTCCACTGCTGCGGGCCAGGACCCCTGACCAGGGAGTCTTCTGCTGGGGGCGGCGCCTGCCTAACCCAGGGGAGGGGCCCGTGTTTGGCCTCCATTCCAAAGCCACTCTCTCTCTGAGAGTCTTTCTGTCGCTTCGTAAGAAGAAGAGTGCACCCCAGGTCCCTGTTGGGTGAAGCCAACAGTCCTTTGTGTGGGATGCAGCCGGGCAGGGTGGTGTTTGGGGGACAGGGTTGGTGCACCGCCCTCTCCCCACCCCCACCCCCACCCAGCTGGTGCTGTGAGAACAGGAGTGCCCGACCCTGGGAGCCGGTGCCTGAGGGCGGGTGGGATGTGGACTCAGCGGCCTCAGTAGCCAACCCTCCAGATCTCTCCTCAGAACCTCGCCCCCCAGATCGCCTCCTTACGGTTCTGTAGGCCCGAGTCGCGGGTCCTCTACCAGAGCCCAGGTGAGTGCCTTTAGGAGGGCGCCTGGGATTCTAGAGACACAGTCCCCACTGATTTTCGAGGCCAGATGCTGTGCAGGCTCTTTATCCCGGCTGTAGTGCTCTGATTTGGGGGTTCCTCACGGGGGGCGGGGGGACTTTTGCCCTCTGGCTTCTCAGCCCTCGCAGCGTCTCCCCCCTTCTCTGCAGTGACAGTGTAGCTGCTTCTGTCAACCCTTGGGTGTCACGCGCCTGCTCCGCTGTCCCTCCTGGTCGCTCAGGTAGATCGCTCTGTAATTGAGCTGTGACTCCGCCTGGCGCCGGGAGGAGGCGGGGAGGAGATGTGCAGGAGCAGATCCCCCCTGCCCGCCCCTCAGCTGGCTTCTGTTAAGCTCCAGGAATTGAGGAATCCAAATCTGAGTCTCTGAGAGTGACTGCCCCCTTCAGCTGTCCAAATCTTGTACCCATAAGCCTCACACCCCAGCCCCTAGCTGACTAAGCCCTTAAACCCCAGGTTTAGTCCTTCCCTTCACCCTCTCATCCCCTAACCCAGCACCCCAATCCTAAAGCAGAGCCGCTGCTGTTACCGGACAGGGCCGGGTGGAGCGTGTGGGCTCTGGACGACCTGCGGGAAGGATCTCACAGCCCGAGCCCAGGTGACTGAGAGAACATGGGTTACAGCTGGGGCAGTGCGGCCGGAGGGACTTAGGGGAGGAGCAGCAGCAGGAGAGGCCAGGTGGTGCCCTGCTTTGGCTCCTAGAAACGTCCCAGGAAGAAGTGAGCCAGGACAGGGCTGCCGTGAGCTCCCTGGGAAGCCAGAGAACAGGGGGGCCTTGGAGACAGGATGGGGGTGAGCCTGGGCCGGGCTGCCGCTGCCCGTTGCTCCCCTGTTTGCAAGTCTTGTGGGAACCTTTAGAGTTTAGGAAAAAATAAAAAGTTCATGCCCAAGAAGGGGACGGGCGTGCTCTAGGGAGCCTTCTTTGTCCTGAGAGCTTTATATTCCTTTTATTTTCATTTTTTTTTTGCAGATGAGACTCTTAGGGCAGGGTTTCTGCAGAATATTCATTAGCTCTCCAGGTGTGTTTTTAATATGCGGATGCATCAAAATGAGCATATAGGGGAGTTGTGGATTATATTTGGTCTGTTTTGCTTTAATCTTAGGTCTGCCTGGCTTTATGGTTTTTTTGTTACTTGTTCCCCCACTTCGTTAGCTCTTGGGTTTAGCTGGCACACATGGCATTAACTGGGTCTTTGTTCTCTATTTCCCGGACCAGGGAAATGTTCAGCTCTGTATTCTATGGTTAGGGCAGGGAGGGTATCAATCATTTGCTTTCAAGTGTCCTTTGGTGGGAAAGATAAGGTCTTGCGACTCACAAGCTGGCTGTAAGTTGTCCAAATTGTTTGGCCTTGTTGAATTTTCTTGTCTCGGGACCCATATTTCACTTCCCCACGAATTTTCCTTGCTTCTTGCTATTCTGCCTCACTGTCAGTAACATTTTAGGTTGTTTTTAAAATATGAGGGATGTGGAGACAAATTTGAACCAGGGATTTACTCCTCTAACTTGGCACCAGCCTCAGGGAGCATGTCAGGCCTGCTTGCAACATCTGGGGATTTGGTGTACAGTATTCCCAGAACTAGTCTGATTGGAAAAAGCAAAGGAAATCAATGCTCACCTCATTTTCCGTGATTGTCCTTTACTCATAGAAAGGGTGCCTGGGACCCTTGCTTTAATGTTTATGGGGTTTTTTGTTTGTTTGTTTTTTTGTAGTCATTGACTTTCCATAGGGTAATTTAATCTTCCTTCGAAGGAAGATTAAATTACCATGGACTGACACCTTGTGGTAGGTATAGAATTTTACACTTTTCACTTCTAGTGAAACTAGAAAGTAACCATTTAAAAAAGCTTTAAGAAAAAAATCTATGTGTGTGTATTTATTGAACAGGCTACAAAGAAGACATTTTGTTAAATGTGTCTAGGCATTGTTGAATTTTAAAAATTATTATGGGCCTTCAATGGTCAAACAAAGCAATATGCTTTCATTCTTTAAGATTTGGTAGAACAAAGGTCATTCTTTTTTCAAAATTTATTTTGCACATGAAGGGGGCAAAGAATTATTAATATAAATTAGCTAATTATGGCAAGCTCCTCTTAAAACTGCTTTCCCCCTTCTAATTAAAATAATTAAAATCAAACTCCAAATATTTTGGTTTTATAATTAGGCCAACACTTTTATTCCCAACTTCTTCTGAAAGTTATTTTTCTTGTTGTTCAGTATTTTATGGTGGTGAATTAATATGGTATGTTTCAAAGTAAAATGATTGAAAATGTGAGGTGGTTTACTAATTAGTTATAGATATGATAAAGGTTACCTATGAATTAACAAAAGTTGGTAAGGGGGTTAGGGGCTGGGTGGAGGTGGGCAAAGAGGAAAAATGGGGGCTATCTATAATAGTGTCTACAATTTTTAAAAAAGATGGTATTCAAGAACTTCTTTGACTTGTCATGAGTAAATATTACAGAAGCAACTTCTGCGTAAAAATGACCTGTGATTTGGGTTTGAAGTAAAGAAAAAAAAATTTTTTTTTTTTTTTGGAAAAATGCAAAGCCTAAGCCCCTGAAAATATTCTGAGTCAGCCTCATATCACATACTTTTCGAAACCAGTGTGACGTGGGAAACAGTGTTAATGCTATTATAAATGTTGAAGAGCAGACTGTTATTTTGGGTATAACTCATATAAACTAGAGGATTTTAGAACAGGAATTTAACTGAGTTACAGACTAATTTGGGTCACTCAGAATATTTTGTGATAAACTGTGGTGAGAGAGCATATTAACAAAACAGTTCTTTGGTGTTATTTGGGGTCAAATACTAAATTGGTGGTTCTATACTAACATGTTGAAGCGAAATTTTTGGACTGGAACATGCGGTGTTCCCCTGGGTAGACTGGTTCCCGGGCTCTTTGTCCATAGGAGTTGAAGAATGAATCCACAGATGGAAGGTGGTGTAGCAAAGGTGGAAGTTTATTGAAGAACAAGTACAGACTCCCACGTGGGGAGGGGGAAAGAATCCCACTGAGTCCTCGTTTCCATGGTTTACAAAGGCTGTAGGTCTTTGTGCCTTGATAGCCCCTCTGATTGGTCACTATGTCCTTGGACTGGTTACTATAGTAACTTCTGAGCTCAAAGGTCAAACCTCACGTGGGACATGTGAGGTTTTCCTCCCCTCCTTCCTTATTGTTGTCCTGTTCCCTTTGGGCTTCCTTCCCTTTATTTTGTAAATATAGACCTTCTGCTGTTCCCAGCTCCCTCATTCTTTGGAAAGGTACCTGTTGCAGCTTTTCCGCTCCCCTATCCTATGGAACTATACCTTCTGCTGCTCAGCAGCCCTGTGTTTCTTCTATGGTCCCCTTAATTTCAAAAATTTCCTACTTTTCACCCCTAAAAATTCCTGTTTCAGTGTCATGGAGAGAATGTAATAATTTAGAATCCATGAGTACTTTTACCTGAACAATAAGCAACTTAATCTTAGGACTTGATGGGAGTGCCATTTAAGAAGTAAATGGAGTACAAGGTGTGTGAGAAGGAATTGTCACCAGTCCAATCTCCATGTTCCCAATGCTCGCAATGGCCAGAAGTAAAAATGTCAGGGTTTGGAGTAAGGAAAGCTTTATCGATCGAGAAGGTGGCAACTAAGAAGATGAGACCCTAGTGGTTCCTCAAATCCATCTTAAGAAAGAACAGAGTAGGCTTCTTTCAGGTCAAGGAAGGGAAAATGGGAAGGACTCAAGCCCCAAGCAGAATTCCTCTAATGATTAGCATGTCTAAAGTGGAGCTATTAGCCTGAAGGCCCTGAAAACAGCACAGACTTGAACTAGATGGAACCAGAGCATTTCACTCTGTTACAAAATAAAAATGATCACACTATTAAAGATAATCACAATGAACAATAGTAAATTATAAGAGGATGACAAGGGCACAGTAATTCCATGATGATCAACAGTATTTCCAAGTCTACTTCCTCCTGTGTAAGAATGGTCAGACATTTTAAGATGAGGCCAAAGTTACCTAAAGTTCATGGAGAAATATTTTGTTGAAATGATTGTTTTAGCACAGACATGGGGAAGTTCTACTGGCCTAATCTTCTGATTCAATTAGCCTCATAGACAAATTCTCTTTACTAGTTCAAGATCTACTGTTAGAGTGATGCTCAAAGTATATGGTCAGTTCATCTCCAGTGTCTGTGTATGAAGCTGGTTGGGGGTAGGGAGAAGGTCTACCTTTGGGATTCGAGATTTAAAAAATTCTTCATATATTTCACCAACACAGTTATCAGTCAACGTCTGTTCTAGGTGGGTTTTAAGAATAGGTGGTTTAGCCCTAGCTGGTTTGGCTCAGTGGATAGAGCTTCGACCTTTGGACTGAAGTGTGAGACCCCCGAAATGGGACCCTCACTCTGTCCCGCAGACCGACGGCAACCCCAATCAACCGCAGGAGACGTCACTTGATGCAAACAGCAAGAGGCTTTATTCCAGCGCGCTGGGGCTCAGCTCATATCTCACGCAGGAGAAGAGGAGTTGAGCCCTGAGCAGAGAGTTTTCCAGATATTTATAGCAAAAATTACACGTTGGGGGGGCGGGGGTTGCATGCAGGAGGGAGTAAGGAGCACTCCTTATTCCTGCCTGATGTTTTTACAACCTGCTTATCTCAACGGTTGGTTATCTCTGGGGACAGTCTCAAGGCCTGCACTCCCCCTGTTCCTGTCTCTAGCGGGGGAAGCCTGGGAAGTTTGTGTGGCTTGTAGCACTTTTTATTCTTTCAGAAGGATCCCAGGTTCGATTCTGATCAAGGGCACATGCCTGAGTTGCAGGCTCAATCCCCAATAGGGGACATGTAGGAGGCAGCCAATCAATGATTCTCTCTCATCATTGATGTTTCTATCTCTCTCTCCTTCTCCCTCTCTGAAATCAATGAAAATATATTAAAAAAGAATAAGTGGTTTATTTCAAGGCTCACAGATTCATCTGAGCCCAAATACTGCTTAACGATGCCCAAAGTTTCATGACAAAATGTATTCTATTGTCTTTAAATCTGTTGTGATCGATCAAAAGGTTGAAGGCCCAGGGAATGGTACTACATTCAGCCTTTTATTTACATCCTACTCTGAATGACTATTTCAGTATTTTTATGAAAGTATATTTTGCAATTGGGAATGACATGTCAGGATAGTGAAGCCTTATGCTGGTGGTTGTGAAGGGATTATAATTTGGGGGAGGGGCGGGGAGCACTGGGGCCAAGAAGACCGATTTTACCATCTTCATAATATTACTTAAACCAGGCAATTCCTCATTTCCCCACATCTCCATATCAAACAATACATGACAATGAAATAAACTCTCTTCTTCAAACCACCCGATTTTGGTGCTCTTTGTTATAGTAGCTTAGCCAATACCCTAGCTTGTTTGATGCTATATTGTAGCACTTTTCAGAGTCCGCCTGTATTGGAAATTTTTATGTGTTTCTGTTTCCCTCTTTAAATTTTGAGCTTTAGGAGAGCAGAGACCTTGCTACTTTTATCTTTGGGTCTCTCGTAACTTAACGATTGATGGATCCGACTCATGGCAAATGCCTGTGGGATGGACTTTTACCCTTGAGTCCCAGTAACGTTTTATAGGGCACATAAATATGGAGTCCATGAATGTCTAGACATCATGTACCCAAACTGTGACACACATCCTTTTGTTACTTATTTTATGAGGAACATTCTTTTACCTTTGTTTGTACCCACACACCCATGGAAGGCCCTTGAGAGTTTAGTTTTTGTTTCTATCTTTTTAGATTCCACGTATAACTGGCATATCTGTCTTTCTCTGTGTGACCTATTAAACTTAGCATAATGCCCTCAAGGTTCACCCATGGTGCCACAAATAGCATAATTTTCTTCTTCTTTATGGCTGAATAATACCACATTTTCTTTATCTATTAATCCTTCACTGGACACTTAAGTTGCTTCTGTGTCTTGGCTAGTGTAACTAATGATGCAATGAACATGGGGTGCAGGTGTCTCTTTGAGATAGTGATTTCATTCCTTCAGATATATCCCAAGAAGTAGAATTGCTGGATGATATGGTAGTTCTATTTTTACATTTCTTAGAATTCTCTATACCAGTGGTTCTCAACCTTCCTAATGCCACGACCCTTTAATACAGTTCCTCATGTTGTGGTGACCCCCAACCATAAAATTATTTTCGTTGCTACTTCATAACTGTAATTTTGCTACTGTTATGAATCCTAATGTAAATATCTGATATGCAGGATGTATTTTCATTGTTACAAATTGGACATAATTAAAGCATAGTGATTAATCACAAAAACAATATGTAATTATCTATGTGTTTTCCAATGGTCTTAGGCGACCCCTGTGAAAGGGTCGTTTGACCTCAAAGGGGTCGTGACCCACAGGTTGAGAACCACTGCTCTATACTGTATTCGATAGTGCTGTAATTTACACTCCCACCAACAGTGTATAAAAGTTCCCTTTTTTCCACACCCTTGAGCTGGCATTTTTTCCTACTCCATGTTAAATCTCTTTATCAGTTTTATTACAAAGTAATTTTTTGGAAGCCATCCAGAAGATTCTTTGAAATGTGGATTTATATCCAGTAAAGATAATGACAAATATCACCTTATTATATTGAGATATTAGCCAATAATAGTAAATATATGCATATATTTATAAGTATATTGGGAATGTATTCATGGATAGGGTGTGTGATGAAGAATTGGGAAGACTTTGTTGTAGGGGGAGGGGAGCATGGGGAGGTTCAGTATGGGAACCAAGAGACTGAGATGCCTCTTTTGCACTCTCCTTACCTTACACTCAGCCTCTCTGCCAGACTGTAAACTGTTGGGGGTGGGGGTCATTTCTTTCCGTTTGACTCCTCAGGCTTAGGAAGGAGCATAGGATATAGTGGGGAGCTGATCAATATTTATCCAATGAAGGTTACCTTGGGGATTCACATGCCGGGCTTGTGGGCTCGATCCCCAGTGTGGGGATGTGCAGGAGGCAGCCAATAGATGATTCTCTCTCACCATTGATGTTTCTCTCTCTCTCTCCCCCATCTCCCTTTCTCTCTGAAATCATTACGAATATATTTTAAAAAAGCCAAATAAGATAGGAAAAAGAGTCAGTTGGATTCAGCATTTGAGAGGACTTTGCTAACTGTATGAGAACAATTAGTGAGGGTGGCTGAGTGCATCAAGGAGGAACTGGAGAAGGAGAGAGTGAGGACAATGACTACATACTTTTAATAAGTTTGGGTAAGAAATGGAGGGAGTTGGGGCAGCAGTTGGAGAAGAGTCTTTTAAGGGTGAGAGATGAGAGTCTTATAGGCTGAGAATAAGAGAACTGCAGAAAGAGATTGCAGATACAAGAAAAAGAGTAATCGATGGAGTTAGCTGTTGGAGAAAAATGGGCAGCTACCTTGGAGCTCGTCAGTGATGGGATGCGGCACTATGTGGCCACACGGTGGCGCCAGAGACCTTTTCAGTAAAAATGCACATACTCCAGGGCAGCAGTTCTCAACCTGTGGGTCGCGACGCCTTTGGTGGTCGAACGACCCTTTCACAGGGGTCGCCTAAGACCATCCTGCATATCAGATATTTACATTACGATTCATAACAGTAGCGACATTACAGTTATGAAGTAGCAACAAAAATAATTTTATGGTTGAGTCACAACATGAGGAACTGTATTTAAAGGGCCAGAAGGTTGAGAACCACTCCTCTAGGGCCTTTGGCTCTGCTGCTTCCCTAAACTTACATTGTTTTACCCGTCTTTCTCAAACTCACTGGTTGGGGGGTTGCGGGGGTGGGGTGGGGGAGAGAGAGAGATGGCATTCTTTGTGTTTGTCTTGCTGTTACGGTATTTGAGCATATTCCAAGGTCTAAAGAATGTTCATGAGGTCTACAGTAAACGGCCTGCTCAAGGATCGCTACAAAGCCTTCTTGCTTTTTTACAGCCACAATAAGTTTCTTTAACTTTCACGATATCATTGTGAGCTTAAAATATATGCACAAAAGAATAAGAGCAGTTTATAATCAATAGATCCGAAAGGGAAGGTTATTCTGTTACTAACATGTTTGTCTCTGGTTCCTGACCTGTTGATTATTAGTTCTCTTGAGTGTGGAATCTTGCCCTTGGTTAAGGTTGACACATCATCACACCCAAACTCTCACGATTGTTGAAACACAAACTGTGAACCCACTGTAGGCAGGCTGCTTCCCCAAGCAGCTTTCATAGCCTCACAAAAGCTTCAGGCATCACTTCAGTGACTTGCTTAAGTAAATTTATGTGATGAGCTGACATAAAGAAGAATTAAATCTTGCCATTTTTGACAACATCGATGGAGAGGATACTATGCTAAGTGAAATAAGTTAGCAAAAAAAGATAAATACCACATGGCTTCATTTATATGTGGAATCTAAAAACAAAACAAAACACAAGACAAAGGAATAAACAAAACAAAAATAGGCTTATAGAAACAGAGACCAAAGGGATGTTTACCAGAGGGAGGGGGAGAGAGGGTGAAATGGGAAAGGGAATATAACCAATAATAGTGTGATAAGTTACCACAGTGACAGATGATTACTGGAGTTAATGGTGTGATCACATTGTAAGGTATAAAAATGTCACATCACTGTATTGTGCACCTGAAAGTAATATGACCAATATAATGTTGTATACCAACCATGCTTAAAAAAAGAATCATGAGCTGAGACATTGTGAGAAGATCACTCATACGAGCCTTTTATCCTTGTCACCATGGCCAAGGACTTCATCCAGCGTGTTTAATGATTGTGCTGTTGTACACACTGAACTATAGCAGTCAGAAGTAGAGTGAAGGAAAACTGTCTGAGTCTCAGGCTCATGGTCTAGAAAACAAATTAGCCTATTTCCTAAGGTAGTTGTCGGGATTAAAGGAGATAATGAATATGAAGTTTATGGCACATGGAAAGTGTTGAATAAATGTTACTATTATTACTGGAGAATAATGGGTGCTCATGTTGAATGGAGGCAGGGCAGTGGCAGAAGGAGGAAGAAAAAGACAGTGAGAAGGAAGAAAGACCAACCCCATATTCTGAGGGGCGGAGAGGCATCCATGGACGGAAAACACTGTGAACTCCTCAGTCCTGATTATAATCTGCCACAAAGTCATAAAGTTTCTGGCAAGAGACTTAGAGGCCTTTTAATTTTAACCATGTTACACGAAATGAAAATGAGTTGTGGGACTTTTCAAGGTCAAGGTCAACTAATGGCAGAGTCTAGGACTAGGGACTGTTTCTGGCATTCTTTTATTTATTTTTTACCACTATTCACATTGCTTCGGGTTAATCAGGATATTGGCAGCATGACGCTGAGAGAGATTTTGTGCTAGGTGAGCTCACTTCAGAGCGCCGAGCTGCTGACATATAATGCCACAGGGAATTGAGGGAAGGCAAGGTGGTATACCTTTACTAAGTCAAAAGGGCAGCGTGCATGGAGACTTAGTTCTCCTTGGCATTGTGTCCTTGAGTTCATGGTGCGTTCAGTACATCGCTTCCTAGAAAGGCTACATGCAATGGGATTTCCCCCCACTGTGAGAGAATTACGGCTTCTTCTGTGTGTGACCTCTTCAAGGTGCTTTCTATTATCTTTGCTTATGATATAACCTTTAGAGACTTATTTCTCAGTACGCTCCCAAATATGAACAGCAGTCACTTGATGTTAGGGGCTAATCTATTTTCAATAGAGTTATGTTTTCTGAGCCTTCTTTAGAGCAAAGTCTTCCTTATGTAAGGTGTATTGGCACCTATCTTTTATATACATGGCGACTGGACAAAAGGAAGAGGAGCAGTTCATTGAATGGTTCCTCAGGTTTTAGAGGCACAAATGGAAGGATCATTGCCTTTAAAATGACAGTGAAAATTTCATTTGCCATCCCGGACATAGAGTAGCTCTACCATTTTCTAGGTTAATTTTTATATGTTGCTGATGAGGTATTTAATTTCACTATTCAAATAAGTACTATGTATCTTTTAAAAAAGATTGTCTCTCCCCCCCCCCCCCCCGCCTCATATAAATTTAAAATATGCTAAATATGTAAATTATATCTTTTGAGATCCAATAATAATGACACCATCTTGCATATGAATGAATGGCAGATATAAACACCATCAAATTTCAGTTTCACATTTGGATTAAATAAAGCCCTTTTCAGATGACTAGACCCTGTAAAAGAATCTGGAGAGTAAATTGCTTATTGATTGTGGCTAGCTTAAAGAGTATTGGTAGAGGAGACATGTTTCAGAAATAAATATTGTAGAAATCTAATTAAGTATAAAATAGCAAAATTGAAAATAGGAATGAGTAACATTCATTTGTGAGAGGAAAATAACCCACATGATATAAAGTAGTGGAACAGCAGAGAGCAATCTTTAACCTGAGTGCTGACAGACATTAAATCCTCTGAGGAAAGTTAAATGGAGACCAGTGACACCTAAATGCACACTCCTCAGTCTGCACCAGGACTGGAGGTGTGAATAAGGAAGCAGCTGACGGGTGGGATTGCTTTTTTAAAAATGTGAAAATGTTCGAGGTTGACATTTGTTAAAACCTATTTCACTAAAATGGTATAATTTTTAATAAATACACAAAAAACCCAAATGTCAGGAGATGAATCAGTCTTCTCTAAGATCTTTGGGAGCTGTGCTGTTCTCACCCCTCCTGTGGCTCCTTCTCTGGGAAATTATTCACAACAAAAGGACAAGTCTTGCAGTTTTGTGACCATAAGGGATAAGAGAGATGCTATTTGTATTATAAAAGCCCCTTTAAAAAATGATCCCTTTATAATAAAGATAGCACCCTAATCTGGAGACAATTCTTTTTCACATTTGCTATCTAATACACTGTACAGTTTCAATCGATCATCTTGATCATCTTGCTGACTTTAATTATTTAATATGAAATAAATCCCCCTGTTCTCCATTAGGCTATTTAACTTTACTCTTCATAATGAAATTGAGTGGGAAAGGTCAACTGCTCACCCCCTAAAAACCAAGTCGAAAATTTCATTCATCTTCTAGGCAAGAGTGTCCTTAACAAAAGATCAAATTACATAAAGTGCTCAAGGAAATAGGTTCTAGGAGACAGCAAAGGACCTTAAGCTCTTTGAAAAGGTTTTCCAAGAATTAAATATTTTCCACTCTCTTTTATTTCTGTTATCTCTCTCCCTGGCAAATACTAAGCTGCTAACTATAGAGGTGATAGAACTCCACCATTTGGTCTTGAAGGATATCATGCATTTGTAGGGAGAGGTTGTAAGGGAGGAAAAATAATTTTATCCCTCTATCCTTCTAGGTTCTTGCCCGAGATTCCCCCTGTAATAAGATACAGATTAACAGGAGAAAAGCAAAACAGAAGTTTAATAGCATGTGTATCCCCTGCATGCATGCATGGGAAAGACTCAGGAAACCGAGTAACTCCCTAAAATGGCCCAATGCATAGCATCTCCAGATGAAAACAAAAGGTGTTGTGTGGGAGAGAGCCAGGTTTTTAGGAAGTGGATTTGGAATCAGCCAGAGTAGGGTTTGAATCTTGGGTTTTAATTACTAGGTCTATGATGTCAGGCAACTCAATAGTTTGGAACATGTTTCCTCATCTAAAAAGTAGGGATGGTAATAATGCAGGGTCGTTGAAAAGATAACTAACCTATTAGCAGCAGCACAGTACTTGGTACACATTAGGCTTTTAATAAATAGTAGTTATTATTATGATTGCTAGTATATGATTCAATTCAATTGTCCTTTATTTAGATAATTTCTAAGTTCATGGTGATGAAGTATTTTCAAAAAGGTAAAATATCTTTCTTATAAATATAAAATGAATACCTGCTAAAGATTTACATGAACTCTTTAATTAATGAGGGAAATAGTAAGGTGTTAAAACTGACTAAAAGAGAATTTGATTTACAGCATGAATCCAATCACGGTAGCACCCCCTCATGGCCTCTCCTAAACATAATTGCCTCCCAAACACCCCATCTCCAAGTACCATCACATTGGGGGGTGGGTAGGGTTTCAACATCTGAATTTTATTTTTGGGGGGAGAAAAGTTTATAATTCTATTATCTATCATTTATCTATCTATGTACCTATGTATGGTCTATTATCTGTGAATCCATCTATCTGCATATATAGAACAATAACAAAATGGCTTATAAGTCACTTCTGTATGTTACTTTATTTCCCCCCCCCCCCAAAAAAAAAAAAAATCTTGCAAGGTAAATAGGCCACAGAAAAAACACTCAGCTCACTGAGATGCTTGGAGGTTGAGTCATCTGTGATGATGAAGCCAGTAAATGGTGGTGCAGGGAATTTAACCCACATCTTCTCTGTCCTCTCCTCCCTCCCACTGGGCTCTGTTCCAGCCACATTGTTCACTCACTGCTCCTGGAGGACCCAAGGCATCCTTCCGCGGGGCCTCTGCAGGGATGATTTCCATGATCTGGAATGCTTTTCCCTTTGATTCTGATTCAGCCACCTCCTTCTAGACTCTTCATATCCCACCTTCCCACTGAGGCTTAACCTGTCCACTCTTTAAACTGGAAACTGCTTCTCTCTCCCATAACCCCAGTCCTCCCCATGCTGCTTTATTCTCCACAGCATTTGTTATTGCAGATAATTTACATGTGTTTATTATTCCCCTGCCCCCCACCAGAATGTAGGTCCCACAAAGTCAGGAATTTTGCCTTTATTAAATCTAGTGGAGACTCTACAGAACTGTAGGGTCATTCAGAACTGGGCACAATTTTACCTTTATGATGTAATGTTTTAGCACTTTAGAGCCAGGCTGGTTATCAGAGGGGATCTTTTCTGATATTTTTAAGCAGCGTTGTAAAGTCTTAAGTAAACATAAATGGTCAATAATTACAGAGCAGGCAAGAGCTCTTTCTTACCTTTTCCTCCAGACTCAAGAACCTGGATGCCAAATGCATCTTCTCTGGGTGAAGTGACAATGTGTGAGGATGACTGGCCCAAGTCTAAGTTAAATAGGACACACACACACACACACACACACACACGCACGAACACACAACCATAACCATATTTAGACATTTAAAAAAAACTAAAACCATAAAGTGTGGTTTTCTATAACACATCAGAGATTCTCTAGCCTCTACTGAGGTGAGAGTGGTGGGAGAGGAGAGAGGAGCATAGAGAGAAGAGGCAAGAGTGAGTCCCCCATGGCTCTCTCTTCTGGACCTTCTTTCCTCCTGGACGGTCCTTCCTTACACTCAAACGGAGATTTCAGGAGTCAGCACGTGCAGCCATAAATTGCTGCTGCTTCCGCATCCCAGTCACTGGGACACAGAGCATTTCGCATAGTTAATTCTGGCTCAACACATCTCCATTCATGTGCCAGCTCTTCCCCTACAGTAAAGACACAGGGGCAGAGGCAGATGAACAGAAATAAGGTTTTATTTAATGCAAAGTTGGGCAGTAAATACACAGTTGAGGTAAATGAGTAGGGGAAAGGAAGCACCGATAAATGCTAGTGATCAGGAGAGAGGGGTGGTGGCCATGCCTCTGTGCCATTCTCCCTGGACACGGCGGCAGAACGGGAAGAGACGGCTGGAAGGAGGCTCGCTAGCAATGGCAGCGTTGACATTTGCAGAGGTTCTGACAGCGCAGGACAGAGTAGTAGTGTCCATGTCCATTTCATCAGCCTCTCAAGTAGGCTGAGAGGTCAGCTCTGCCACTGCCTGGCTGTGATGGTAGCAGAGAGACCTGCCCAGATGGAGTGGCCAGGGGCAGGGTGTCCGCAGCCACCAAGCCAGGTGGAGAGAAACGGGGGGCAGGCGGAGTGGCACTGCAGTCAGCCTCGATCTCTTGTTTTTGTCCTTTAAGGAGTTTTTACTCTGACCTTCAGTGTTCTCCAAGGTGCCCAGGTTTTTGGCAGCAGCAAGACAAGGCAGCTTAGGAAACGGGGGGCAGCTCGCCTCGATCCCCCCGCCGTGGTGGCAGTGGCAGCAAAAGTGACGTGGACATTTTGTGTTTGCAGCGCTTCGTGCGGGAAGAGACCAGTGGAGGACTGCTTTCTGATGGGTTTTCGCCATGCATCTCTTTACCCAAAGTCAGTGAACCTGGCAAGCTGGGCGGAGGGTCTTCACGCAGCACTTCCTTTGTGGATCTCTCCGGCAGCAGGGAGCAGCATGGACTGGGGTCGGAGAGCACTGCTACTTCAGAATCAGGCTTCAGAGGAGACAGGACAGCTCCCGCAGGGCTGCAAGAGCTTGTCACCGCCTTGGCCTTCAGAGGAGGAGCGCCTGGGAGACGTCTGGGTGTCCTACTCAATCTGCGGTGCTTGGGATTGTGGTCCAGAGGCCCAGGCAGGACTGCACTTGCGGGAAGGGACTCCCTTGGTCTATAGGGGCCCATATGTCAGTGGTAGATGCCTACTGCTATGCAGGTTTCTCAGATGGTCCTGTCTGTTGCTCTCTTCCATCTCCTTTGGGGAAGGAAGTGAGATGGTCCTCGATGGGACTGGCTTCACAGCCTTGACTCCCTGCTCAGGTGGTGAACTGTGGGAGGGAAGGTCTGAGCCCTGGAGCAGGGATATGGATTGTTTTTGACTGTCCACACATCATGGGCTTCTTTGGAGAGTCCTCCCAGTTCACCAAGGGGAGGGAGGACCCCTAGAGGGGAGCACAGTGTCTGTGGGCAATGATATTGCTTCCTCGACTGGCTGTCAAAGCCACCTAGCAAAGACACACAATCAGGGTTAAAGTACCCTGTGACCAGGACTGAGGGCAGGTGCAGGAGCAGCGGGGAGGTCCCAGCCAGGCGGGGCATCATCAGAGTAGACAGGGAGAAGCACAGGGTGACCGCCACTGGGTAAGACATGGGGTTGACGGGAATATAGAAGAAACCGAGAAAGCAAATTGCCCACCTAGAGCTAGTTGTGCGCCAAACGAACCGAAGGATATAGTGGAAACTAGGAAAGCGTCTCCTTATCTTCCCATGCTTCTTATGGTCTAGCCCGCACTGAACTAACTTCAGCCAGTCTCTTGTTCAGAGAAAGGGGAGGGAGGGATGGGCCCGGGGTCTGTGTGGGCAGGGGTCGGGGAATGGGGAGTATGGGGAGCCGTAAGTCCAACCCTTGTAAAGAGAGAATGGCAACTGGTGCAGTGGGCAAAGAGTGATGCCTCAAAGGCTGGGTATCCCCTTCTGTACTTCCTAGGACCGGTCACTTCCCTCAGTGGTTTGTAGGAGTTTGGCACGAGATGGGCTACCATATGGGGACTGTTCAGGCCTCCAGAAGCCCAATCACCAGAGTTCAAACCCACCTGGGCACCAGCTCTGCGGGTCCATTGGCACCTTCTTAAGGTCCTAGAGACCAGAGCCTGCCCAAAGCCAAGTGCTGGATCCTGCATGGATGTCACTCTCTTCCTCCCGGGACTTTCCCAGCTTCTCTGTGAGGCCTGGAGCCAGGTGCGTTTCTCCATGGCCCCCTCACTGCCGGTGTCACTAGCCAGGTGTGAGAGTTTCTGCGGAGTGAACATGGAACCTGGGCCTGACTGCTGCACCCTGGCAGGCAATTTTATTTTGTTTTTTAACACTTAAAAAAAAATCCTGAGAGAGAGAGTGACAGAAACATTGATGTGAGAGATCAGTTGCCTTCTATACATGCCCAACTGGGAATCAAACCAGCAACCCTTATGTACACAGGATGACGTCCATCCAATGGAGCCACTCTGCTGGGCTGAAATTATTTTATTAAAAATGCTTTTCAATTACATTTTACATTCAATATTATTTTGTATTAGTTTCAGGTGTACAGAATAGTTTTCAGATAATCATATACTTTACAAAGTGTTCCTGATATTTCCAGTACCTAACTGGCACCCTATGTAGTTATTACAATATTACTATATTTATTTCCTGTGCTGTGTTTTACATCCCTATGACTACACTGAAACTACCAATCTGTATGGCAAGTGGTTATTCTGAGATAATTCAGCTTCGCAGAAGCAAGCAAGTTGAGACAGAATTTGTCAAAGCTAAGTAGTTTTTAAATAAACAATTAATAGTTAAAGTATTTTAATAATAACAGCAATTTACAGATGCCAGGTGAGATTACTTCTAATTGACACTTTTTAAAACAACAATCTCCAGTCATATCAAATGAACCCTGGGATGGGCAGCACTGGGTAGAAGTTGTAGTAGTGACAACAACCACAGCTGGCAACCTGTGGTTGAGCACTCTCACTCCCTGTTTTCTTGGCTTGCTTACCAACAATCCATTGTGATCCATGCAGAGTTAATGTGGAGATATACCGAGTGATCCCTGGAGCTCATTAAATGAATATACTCCTAAAATAACTGTTGTCTCCTTGTTTTAAGCCCCCTTATTTCTATCTATCTGTCTGTCTGTCTATCTATCTATCATCTATCAATCATCTAGTTTTGCTTTCCAGCAAGGTAGTAAAACCTTTCTATGGTTGACGACTTCCACAATTTCTGTACTTGTATTTAAAATATGGTTTCTAGAAAAACAAGGTAAATGTTTCCCTGGTCTGTTTCTTGAACTGCAAGTACCTGTTGACTTAAGCATTCAATGTTGTCATAGGAAAAAAACCAACCTTGGCATTAGCAGATGTAGTACTCAAGATTTCAACTTTTTTTGAACTATGACTGACTAAAAAATTTAAGATGTGGTAATTTCTAATGGGAAAATAATAGTGATCAACAAAAGAAATACCACCTAGAAGGAATATCTATGCACATGAATAACTTACATACATATTTTCAACATGAAGCCTATCTGTGCATACATACATTCACATACACCTTAGGCATCTATATTCTGTGAGATTAGAAACAGAGCAGTTGAACATCAGTACATGTTATATTTCCCAGACTCTCTTAGTGAATGAAGTCCTTAGTCACTAAAACCAGGCTATCATTGGCAAGGGCCACTCTTTTAAATGTCATTTGATGATGTGATTGATTAAGAGATGTCTTGAACTCTTATTAAACTCAAACTATGTAGGTAAAAATCCAGATAGAATCTTCTGGATAGTAGTCTAAAATAAACTTTGAAATGTCAAGCTTACTCTACCTCTAACCATCTATTCCTAACTTTAATAAGTGCATTCTTCCATGTGTATCCATTATTCTATTAATTATAATATGCTAAATCCATACATTTTATTTGATGACAGTACTTTTTCAATACTTACATGATTTACAATTAGAGAAGGACGGTAGTTTATAATAATACTAGAGGCCTGGTGCACAAAATTTGTGCACTGTGGCAGGGGTCCCTCAGCTGGCCTATACCCTCTTGCAGTCCATGAGCCCCTTGGGGAATGTCCCACAGGGATTGGGCCTAAGCTGTCAGTTGGACATCCTTAGCACTGGCTGCCACGGAGGCAGGAGAGGCTCCTGCCACTGCTGCTGTGGTCTCCAGTCATGAGCCTGGCTTCTGGCTGAGCGGTGCTCCCCCTGTGGGAGTGCACTGGCCACCAAAGGGCAGCTCCTGTGTTGAGCATCTGTCCCCTGCTGGTCAGTGCGTGTCATAGTGACCGGTTGTAGGATGTAACATTTCCAAATTATCAGAAAAATTAGTGAATGACTATAGAAACTCAGTAATGTGCCTAGCAAGTCATACATTTGAAAACAAGAAATATAAAAAAATCCTGTGCTCCACCTATATGTACTATACAATGCAAACCATATTTCTTGCTAATAGCTTCTGCTGAAATAATATCCCTGACCTTAAAACTATTACCTTTCTAAAATGAATCTTTCTGTTAAGAAGTGAGCTAAGTAACTGTATTTCTAGTTCCTCTGTGACACCTGGCTTTATTCAGGGTCTTCCTTAGACAATCTATATGATAATAAAGTTATGCTCTCTATAAAACATAAAATTAGAAATATTTACCTTTATCTTGAAGAAATTCTGGCTTGGAAAAATTTTCAAAGAACACCTCTCCTTACAACTGAAAAGCCCAGCCCCAGACCCCCGTGCTCATTCAGATCAACCACACGGGTGTCAGCAGTCTGCACTGTTGATGGCATCTCCTTACGGTAACCCACAGATGCGCTTGGATTCAGAGAATGAGTTGTTCTTGGTAATATTGTAAAATGTAAAGACTTCTCATACTCTATTCTAGATATACTTGTGATCAGTGAGTAAACTATTTATTGTAAATAAAATTATGTTTGGTGTTAACTTATAGTCAACAGACACTTTATATCTCACTAAATTTTTATACTTATTTTCTTCAGTCCCAAATACTTTATCAAAAAGTTAATTATGTGTTTTTAACACTCCCTCAAGCTAAGTAGGAGAACTTAACATTAAACTCCATAGTGAATATTTTGGAGAAATTTCCCATAGTCATATTCTATTAAATTTTATTCTTTTGTAAATTAGGTTTCTTACAGAAGCCTACTATTCTTTTAAAATTAAGGCTTTCTTTGTTTCAACAGTTTAAATTTCACAGCAAGAATGAGAGAAAGGGACAGGGATTTCCTTTGTATTCCTGGGCCCCACACAGGCCTACCCTTTCTCATTATCAACAGCGCCCCCTAGAGTGGTAGGTCGGTTACAATTGATGAACCTGCATTGACACATTATAATCACCCAAAGTCCGTAGTTCACTTTACGGTTCGCTCTTGAAATTTCACATTCGATGGGTTTGAACAAATGTATCAATTATTAGATCTTCTGTACTACAGTATTCACTCCTACCCCTCAACTTCTGGAAACCATTGGTCTTTTTACTGTCTTTTTGCTTTTTCCAGAACACCATATACTTGGAATCATATAATATGTAGCCTTTCAGATTGGCTGCTTTCACCCAGTAATATGTATTTATAGTTTCTCCATGTCTTTTCATGCCCTGATGGCGTCTTTCTTTCAGCATGAATAATAATCCATTGTCTCGACGTACAAGGATTTATCCAATCCCCTACTGAAGTACAACTTGGTTGCTTCCACACTTTGGTAACTATGAAGAAAGCTGCTAACATCTTTGAGCAGTTTTCATGTGGACATATGTTTTTGACTCCTTTATGTAAACACCAAGGAGTACAGTGGCTGAATTGTAATGTTAAAATTATGTTTAGTTTCAGAAGAAACTGCCAGATTCTCTCTCAAGTTGGCTGTACCATTTTGCATCTCCACCAGCAATGAATGAGAGTTGCTCCACATTCTCTCCAGCGTTTGGTGCTATTGTGGTTCTTTAGATGAAAATAAATGTGTTCTTACAAGATAAGTCAGTCTTGAGACTTTTAGGATATTAGCACTAAGTTCATATTTTTAGAGGAAATAATCTAAGTAAATTTTGAACGACAGCAAATATTTTCTTGAATTATAACCAGAAGTTGTGATTACTCTTCAAGTGCTTACTGAGTGGCTTCCCTCTCTCTGATGCTATGGGGTTAGTGCTATGGCAACAAAGACAAACAAAACAGATAATGATTTTGTTCTCAGGAAGCTTATACTGTCATGGATGAAGGAAAAACAAAATCAAGTAAATTAATTAGTAAAATTATGTTATCATGCCAGAGTATAAAACTAAAGTCATTCTAGGGAATAATTTGTCAGTAGTTAGATAAATGAAATGCAGAGGCATACTGTTAATGAAAGTATGTTAATTTAGGTATCTATTACTAGCATATTCCATCAGTAAAATATGGTGAGGCTTACAATGGAATATAATGCAGCAATCAGATACAACCAACTAAAGGTACATACGGCATTGTTGATCTATTTTAAAAGTACATTGACTCAAAACATTAGTAAATCAATGAGAGCTATAACATAATATTTCTTACATAATTTTAAATATATATTACCCCAAACTGCATTATATATATATATATATTTAACTTCATTCACTAAACATTGGCGTGGGATCCCTGAAAACTCAAATGAGTTGGCAACAGAGATCCAGGGAGAAAAAGAAATGGTGAAATAGAAATAATAAAAAATAAAATGAAAAGGGGCTTACAACATTAATTATATTTTTCCATGGATTGAGAAATATTTCCAAATAAATAATCTGTGTATTTTTACAAAAAGGTTTACAAAAATTACAAAGAACAGAATGTCATGATAAGACAATTTGATAAGAAGTAATACAAAAGCTGAGCAACAACATCACTTATAATCAGGAAATAGAATGTCAAGCAATAAAAGGCTATTGGTTTCCTTTTCTTAAACTGGAAAAAAATGATAAGGTTTGCTAATGTCCAGCATTGATGAAAGTGTAGGAAAACAAATTTTATGAAGTGGTGAGAGGAGTATAAAATGATGCCATATTCTTTCAGGACAAGAATTTTAAAGGTATATGCTCAATGATCTACTTCTGAAGGTATATCATGAAACTAAATATACTGATACAGTTTTAAAGAGGAATGCTGCATTTCTGCTTCTGGCATGGTAGCATCATTCCCTTATAATAGACTTTTCTGATTAAAATAGCTAAAAATTTATGGAAAAAATTTAGAAATTTTGTTTTTCATAAAAGGCAGCTTCCTGAGAACTCTGTGGTGTAAACATGAAGAGGCAGGTTATTGAGGGGAGCCAAAATTGGACCAGTAATTGCCACAGTGTGTTTCCTGTATCACCTTTTTAGTGGACTTTCACAGAGGGCGAGCGAAGTCATGAAGGAGTGTGGGAAATCAAAACCAGGAAACATGGAGGTTTCCTTTGGGCTGGAAGACACAGGGAAGCAAGCCTGGGAGACTTGGTGTGGAGATACCCACACCAAGAACCTAATTGCTCCTGCTTACCTGCATGGAGGAGCCCAGATGCAAATACGGGGAAGCAGTGCAGCGGCTCAGGGACTGAACTGAAATTGTACAAAGGACCACACATAGTAGGTGACGTAGGGCTTAAAGACTGAATAAAATATTCAGGATGCATAAGTGTTAAAAATATATGTATATATCATATACATTTTTTGTCACCCTGTATATGTATATATAATATGTATTATCACATGTATTGCACTCATAATTTTATAGAAATAGATAGGTATATGCACAAATATAGTAAAAGATATTGAACAGTATGTCATATTTCATGAAAAATATCTGCAAATATCTCTTCTTAAAAATTTACATGAATTTCTTAAGCCTGCAGCTTTCTGGGAAATAAATAGATAATATGCTGTCCCTATGAAAAAAATTAATGAATTTATATAATAAAATGATGTTTAAATCACCATTAAAGACATATAACTCTATGAGGGATACAATATATATAAATAATTGAATAGCTATTTTTTTCATACCTCTTTCAGGCCACAGCTACTCCCTGAATATTTTTAACCCACTGATTTTTCTATGAAGAATTCTTTTTCTCTCATCACTGTGCACATGGTCAAATATGATTACTCCAGCCCTGACATTTTGTTTCTAGATCCATTTATGGGCTCCCAGTTGGAGTGTGAGTATATTAATATAATTTTCTGAGATAGAATCTAATTGCTCCTGCTTACCTGCATAAAATGGAGTTGCCCTGGATTCAGGTGTTCACATTGATCCAAGCACATTTGGCCAAAGGAAAGGTCATATGATATAAAGCTAAGCCGCCCATCAATAATCACTGACTTTTTCCCATAGTGATGGGACATTTTTCCAAACAAAATGGTCTGGACTAGCCAGGAACTCCAGACTATTGCTCCTTTGTTTTTCATCTAAGCAGCTATTAAGTAGAACATTCTACCCTTCAAAGGCAGTGTGAGGGAGATTACCACTTCTGATCTTAACTCTAGCTGTCTTTACATATAATTGCATTTCAGCCATGGCCTTCTAATAGCCACCCCCCTAGGCAGAAACTCAAATAGTTTTTCTCTGACTTCCCTTCAAATTTTCCAGCTACTTTTAGGCATTGCTGTGGAATAGTGATCAATGCTTTATTTCTGATCTTATCACAGTTACCTTTCCACCTATCATTAGCAGTCTTATTTTTTTAAATGAACAATATATATTTACTCCAGCTACTAATACATTGCTTATAAGTATTCAGATTATTAAAAGCAGAAGGATTTTGTATTAGCAAAAGTCTAGAAAATTGGATTACAATCAATCAAGAGTGCCAGGAACTATCAGATCTGAAAGCAATTATCTCGTATTTTAACTTTGTCTAATTCAATGCAGAGTATCATGTTATCTAAATGATGCCAAACAACATACAGACTCCACACAGTACAGAACACATAAGCTAAATAAACACCAGGTTTTGCCATGATAACCTTTTTTAGTTCAATTAGCCACAAATAATAAATTAGCCTACAAGTCCTCCAAAACATCATGTGTATGGGATCATATTTTCTGTCTGTATGTTGACCAAATATCATTGTCATAATATTCAATTTAGAAGGCACTTGTAACAGTTTCAAGAAAAGGCAGAAAGTAGTCATTAAATCTCTGAAAACTCTCCAATTCTGATGTTACCTTTATTGTACTCAAATAGAAAATAGTCTTTGTTATTAAACAATCTTCACTAGCAATAATGACTTTTTTAATTAATAAATTTAAGCTAATTATGTATTACAGGATAAGGAATATGCTGAGCTCACAGTAACTGACAGACCATGCTGCCAGCCTTCTTTGTGTTAGTATGCAAATCAGGTACTTCACCTAAAAACACACTGTATAGTAATTTTAGAAATTAAAATTTAACACACAGAAAGGTGTCTCTCTTCAATCTTCTACAAAGATACCAGCAATCCTGCAATTGGTTTAGAGCATATAATTATAGGAATAAGACAGACTTAGAGAGACCACGAATAAATACCTCCCCACAAGAGAACCACATGGAAATAATTTCAGGCTGTAAAATGTACCTTGCTTTTAAAAACTTACAAAGGAGCTTCCACAAACTCTTTAAAATCTCTGACTTCCAGAGACTCAGTCCTTTGTTTTATCACTCATATTTCATATCATGACTGGAATCTATTTTCTTTCATTCCCCTTTAACACATAGAGGAGTACTTTCATTTAAAGAATTGTATTTTAATTTTTCCCAGCCAAAGGATTCTAGTTCATCTGTCAGTTTTCATGAACAGGCTAATTCTTAAACTATCTTGAATTTTTTTGATAATTTAATTTTGGCAATTGCTAAAAACTATAACAGATATAAACATTGCATATGATATCTTATCTGACTTTGAGAAATTAATGATGATGTTGAGGGCAACATGTATATATCAGAAATAATAGAGCATTTTTAAAGCAAATAAAAGACAAAGTTCAATATAACCAAATTCCAAATAGATTTTAAAGAGAAGAATATGAAATTAGATGAGAGAAAAACATGTTGTTGGGAATTGTCAAGGCATACTTCTTGGAGCATTGACTGGAAATAATTCTTTGGCAACAGGCAGATTGTTTTTAAGTGGAAAGGGGAAAACGAGAACATTTGATGTGTGAGAGGAAAGCGGAGATACATTTAGAGTTCCGCAGAGATAAGGGTGATTTATCTGGATTCATAAATCATCATGTCGAGGGTATTACTGAATAGTAGACAGTGCAGTAGGACAGCTTCAAGAAGGGGGATTTATTGCAATGACTGGGAGGGAGAGTTTGATCTCATAGGAAATGACAGATAAGAGCAAGTTCTTAAATGAGAAAGTCACTCTATAGCAATGCTTTTGACATCACTTTATAGCTTTCATTCCAAATAATTTCCATGTAGTTAAAATTGAATGCTAGATTTTATTAATTTCTGGTTATGAAAAATACTCCCAAAGGAAACAATTTCTTCTTCAATGACCTATTTAGAGATAGCCATCTCAAGCATGCTAGAAAGTTAAAAGTTCAAGAATTAGAATTTTCACTTTCGAGGAAACTAAGATGGCGGCAGAGATAAACACCGGGAAGTTAATGCCGCTCACAACAATTGATTAATACCTCAGAGAAACAACACGGACTTCATCCAGAACCACAGGAAACCTGGCTGACTGTAAACTCTCCAACTAGAAGGAAGGAAAGGCACACTGAGGCCCGCAGAAGCTGCAGGAGAGAAGCACAGAGGTACGG
>NW_006383018.1:2013502-2026427 GCF_000327345.1 Myotis davidii | reverse complement strand
TTGACATCACTTTATAGCTTTCATTCCAAATAATTTCCATGTAGTTAAAATTGAATGCTAGATTTTATTAATTTCTGGTTATGAAAAATACTCCCAAAGGAAACAATTTCTTCTTCAATGACCTATTTAGAGATAGCCATCTCAAGCATGCTAGAAAGTTAAAAGTTCAAGAATTATATAATGAGATACAAGATAGTATTTTGTAAAATTGACAGAAAAAAATTTAAAATGCATGAATATAGATGTTAAGAAACAGGAGGAATAGAAGGAATCAAACTATTTCCTCAGGAGCTCCTTAAAGGAGAAGTTTCCTTTTAAAAGTGTTGTATACACAGTGGAAGAGATATATACTATTCTGAATTGTCTTTGGATGTTACTGCTTGCACTTCTGAAACTAAAGCATTTTTATTAAGAAATTATTTAAATGGAAAATTATCCGAAGTACTGTAGTATATTCTGGAGCTTTGTAGTTTTTTTTTTTTTTTACAGAATTATATTCACCTATATTCTGTCGTTATTTTAACCAAGCAATTTGTTATTCATACCAGTCTATTATTTTATTAAAATGTTTTTTTTATTAAAGTTGGCATGCAATATTATATTGGCTTCATGTGTACAACATAGTGAGTCTACCCTTACATACTTTACAATATAGTTACCACCATACATCTAGAAACCATTTGTTACTATGCAGTTATTGCAGTATTATTGGCTAAGTCCCTGTGCTGCGCACTATACCCTCATGGCTTGTTTATTTTATAACTGGCAGTTTGCATATCTTATTCCCCTTCACCTTTTCTAACTGCCCGCTTCCCTCCCTTCTGGAACCATCAGTTTCATTTTTCTGTATCAGTCTGTTTCTATTTTTATTTGTTTTGTTTTATTAGAGTCCACATATAAGTGAAAACATGCAGCTTTTGTCTTTGTCAGTTTTACAAAAACACTATCTTGTATCTCATTATATAATTCTTGAACTTTTAACTTTCCTTAGGTTATATACTAGATGAATTGTCATAGAACCTATGTCTTCCATTTTCATTCTAGCACGAGGAATTTGAGGACTCATTTCACTTAGCATAATACCATCTAGGTCCATTCATGTTGTTGCAATTGCAAGACTATTATTTTTTATGGCTGAGTAATATTCTTCTTCTGTATCCATTCATCTATCAAGGGGCACATAGGCTGTTTATATAGCTTGGCTATTGTAAACAATCAAACAGCCAGCAAATAAGGAGTGTTGGTGAGGACATGGAGGAAAGAGAATCCTCATGCATTGCTGGTGGGATTATAAATTGGTGTAGCCACAGTGGAAAACAGCATGGAAATGAAAACACTAATTTCAAAAGATATTTGTACCCCTATGTGCACTGCAAGACTAATACCTCTTTAAAAAGTGAATTCTGGCAGCAAGACTGCCTTTGGACTTGTGCTGCAACATTAAATCTTCTCTGAGTCTCCAGACTACCAGCCAACCCTGCAGATTTGGGACTTGCAAGCTTCCACAAGGCTTGCAAGTGTGAGCCAATTCCTTAAAATAAAGTTAAATTTCTCTCTCTCTCTCTCTCTCTCTCTCTCTCTCTCTATATATAATGTTGAGGGCACTCTGGTGATAATAGGGATGAGGTTTATTTTTGTCAAAACGTCAGAGGGATACGTTAATTGCGGTTGGTCAACTGTGAACTTCACACCACACTGTCCAAGGTTAGAAGATTAATGGGTACCTCTCCCCATTAGAGAATCCTCACACACACACACACACACACACACACTTACTCACACACCCTATTGATTCTGTTTCTCTGGAGAACCGTGACTAATACAACTAAGCAACACAAAACTGGAATGGCTCAAGCGTGTTACTGAAAGCTCTCTGTGGAAATGAGTGCGATGCCATCATGTCCTTGTGGCTTAAGATAATTTGCCTGTGAATTTAGACAAGTTTAAAAAAGAGAAAACTCTCAAGCATAAAAGAATCCCATAACATGTGACTGTTTTGATGACCAACTGAAAATTTATCCAATTTTCACCATTTAACCAATATTTTTATGGGTTTAAATACCCATTTTCACCCTTAAGTACTATAGAAATAGCAATGTACATTTGAAATACTTGTTATGGATTTTCTGTATTTGTATATTAAAGTAACTCTCCAAAGGTCACTTCCCGTTGACATTGTTAACATTCTTTCTTATTTTCATATACAGCTGGAAGTAGTAAAATTAGATCTCTCTACACATACAGATACTATCAATAGCCATGAAATTCAGAAGTATCTTTTTCAAAATAGAAACAGAGGCATGGATACATGGAACTGGACTGACAGCTGTCAGAGGGGAGAGTGGAGGGAGACTGGATGAAAGAAAGTTGAAGGCATGAGCCAAAGAACATATATGCATAACCCACAGACACAGACAACAGTGTGGAGATGGCCAGAGGAGGGTGGCTGGGTGCAGAAGGGCAAAGGGGTGGGGGAATGAGGACATGCAATACAGAAAACATTCTACTCTTATCGGCTATCAGAAAAGTAGTGAAGTTAACTGAGGATTAGCATTTTGTACAGGAAGGGTAAGGAATTTCTGTTCAAACTTACCAATCAAGTTGGAACTCCTTGGACTCATTATTAAGGTCATTCATAACCTGTCCCCACTCCTCCACCCCCCCCACCCCGTTTATTCAAACCTCTTTCCCAGGAGTCCTCAGGTATCTTCTTCTGACTCCCTCACCCAATAGAGTAAGAGTCTAAAATATTTTTTCTTCATTATATTCCAAAATCCAATGCCTGCTATAATTCTTTGCAAGTAGTGTCTATTTCAGAAATAGCCACAAAATAAGAGAATCTGAGCTCTGAGAGACATTCCAAAATTATGGCTAGATTCCACATTGTTTCGCACTGATATAAACTAAACATAGAAGAAAGCAAAGCACTTTTTTGATTCATTGATGGATTGAGAGAGCCCTATTGCAAAACATTTTTCAGAAGTGAAAAATTCACAGCTCAAAGCTAAAAAAATCACCTCGCACCCAAACACCTGGCACTACAGACGTTAAAAGAAAAAGCACAATGATGAAGTGAAAACTGCTAAAGCTGAACCACAAAATTACTATGGTTTCTAGTGCAGGAGAGGCTGCTCCCCAGGTGGAGCCAGGGAGCATGGAGGGAGAGTAGGAGGAATTTGAGGCCTTAGGAGACAGGACAATGGATGTGGTTCGGGCTGACTGTTTGTGTGACTTCTGCACATCAATACCTTTTCTGTGCTTTAATACATGTCCATGGATGCACATGTGGTTAGATTTAATGAGGTGATACTGTGAAATGTCTCAAGTTACAGAAACTAGAAATGCATCAGAATTATAAGGAATTTTTATTTTTCCCATTGGGGATCAAAGAGTAGAGTAAGGAGGGAGAGATTTATAATTAAGTTAGGTTAAGTTGTGTCCAACAAGGACAGTTAAGACAGAAATCAATAATTTTTGTGTGTGTGAATTTGATCAATATAGACAGGAAATTAAATTAACTCAGATGACCTATATTATTTCATTCTTTGGATCTAAATTATTCTTATAACTGCCCCTGCCCCCAATTTTAATTTTATTTTTATTGATGGAAGAATCAAGAGTAAATCCTGATTCCCTTGTAGGTAGAAGATTGAATTTTTAAAATTATATTTTAAACAAACAATATGGGGAAAAACATTTTATAATGAAGAAAATAGGAAATGTTGTGAGCTACACATCTGATGCTTGTGTGCCAAGGTAAAAACTAAAGCAGGTGGACAAGTTGAAAGATATGTGGGTCCTAAAGCAATGCCCGACTTCAATTATGTTCCAAGTTAAAAATGCCTACTGAAAGTACACATTTTGTGATATTTTGTAGTTGTGTTTTTAAAAGAAATAATTAACATAAAATGTGAACTGGTAGCTTTCCTTACTTAAATAGTACACTTTTTACAATTAATAAAAGCATAGGGAAGAATATTTCACATGGTGTTCTAAAGTTATCAGGTATAGTCACTGGGAAGTAATTATTCCAATTTTCTCTTCTGGAAAACTTGAGCCCCCATTATTTCCTCCCTTGCTCACATTAGCCTTAGTAAGTTAAAGGAAGAGAGTGGGCGAAAGTACTTGCCAGATCACATTTGTTCAGTCTATAGAATTTACTACCACAGGAGGTCATCAAGTCAGTTATAAGGATTCAAAATGAAGATGAGAGAATTTTATAACAAATAGCATTTATATAGTAAAGCAAGTTACTTAAGAATTTTATGCTCTAGGTCATAAGATCAGACTTCAGTTCATAAAATATTAAACCATGGAAGCGAAAAGGAACTTTTTCTTGTACAATATCATTGAAGATCTTTGGTAGAGACCAATTCTAGTGCCTTCTGATAGACAAAGTGACCTAACAGCAGCATAACAGGAATGTCACTTGATAGCAAGTTCAACATTTATGTATATAACACTGCAAACAAATACAAGCATGGTGTCAAGCAAAACTTAAAGTCCTGTCTGACTGTGTCTACATAGCGACAATACAACTAGTTAAAAAGGATGAAAACTCAGTTGAACAAATTATTGATATTATGGAGACGTGACTTTTTTTGTTTTATGAACTCAGCTTAAAATATGAATTCAAGTAAACTTGCTTGTTTGTTTAATATAGTCTAAATGCATGTAAACAGTAGCAAATGGATTCAATTTTTAATATAAATATTTCTCATTTTTATTGATGGAGTTGAGGCGTTCAGATATACCTTTCCAGTTAGATTCATTTCACAGTCTCTTTGCTAGTTAATGCAATTCTTCCTCAGGATAAGTAGCGTGACCGGGAATCCAATAATTTTAAATCCAATACAATGCCATTTAGTTCTCAAAACTTGATATTTTTAGGGAAGGATAAGCTATTGTCTGGGTTCAAAGACTGTGGAAGTAAAAGTGTTGCTCTTGAAACAGAAAATCCTTTATATTGACATTGACATTGACATTCAGGTCTTACTCTTTAGCTGCACTTGGATATAGAGAACGATTGTGGACCAAAATTTGTAATGTGCGATACTGTACGATGCATGCTAGTAATCTTTGATCTACATTTATGAAGAGCCAGTAGACTCAGAGCTCTGGTTTCTTACATGTTGAGCTCCTGCTCTCCATTTGGGGTGTGGAGTGCTAAGCCGAGGCATGTTTTGGTGGCTGATTCTTCATAATATTTCCATTCTCTACACTTGCTTTTTATGTTGCTTACAATGCTTATTTTCTGAGCTTGATTCTCAAGGGTAAAGATACTCTGTTGACTTGATTGAGTTAATGTTGGGCAGGAACAGAGCTAGTGACCAACGAAACACAGATCTTTAAAATTGTTTTTTATGCCTATTAAATACCACTTATCTCCCACCTCCTAATTTTTCAGAGCTTAAAAGTCCCAGAAAGATGTAAAGTGATTTGCTCGGAAGAAGCTAGTGTGATTGTTGATTTTATGTGTCAATTTAACTGGATTATGGAGCACACAGAGATTTGGCTAAACATTATTTCTGTGTGTGTCAGTGAGTGTATTTCTAGATGAGATTAGCGTTTGTATTAGAAGGCGAAATAGAAAAGATTGCCCTGTTCAGTATGGGGCACATCATTTAATCCCTTGAGGGCCTGAATAGGGCAAAAAGGCAGAGGAAGGGAGAGTTTTTCTCCCCGCCTGACTGATGAGCTGGGACATTGATCTTCTCTTGCCATTGGACTGGGACTTAACACCCCTGCTTCTCAGGCCTTCACGTTTGGACTGGAAGGTCACCCTCTGCTTTCCTGGGTCTCTGCTTTGTCAATGGCAGGTCATGGGACTTCTCAGCCTCTATAATAGTGTTAGCTGATTCCTTATAATACATATCTTTGTATAGTATATATTTACGTATACCCTACTGGTTCTGTTTCTCTGGAGAACACTGACTAATAAAGCATTAGTCAGCTCAGAGACAGGACTAGAACACTTTTGCCATTTATTATTTCATGCCTTTGAAAATGACTGGCATGGTGGCTAATATGAACGACACAGTGATAAATGTTTTCGAAATGATGAATAACTACCTGATTGTTTAAGAAAACGTTCTGACTTTATTTTGCAATAAGTAGACAAAGCCTTATACAGTAGTTGCAAATTTTCATTTTTCCATTGCTCTTAGTAAATTAAAAATCTCTCTCCTATCCTAGGGGAAAAAAAAAGAAACTGAAGAAAATTGAAAACCAGCATCATCATATGCCTTTTTCTTGCCTGAGGTGTTAATTAACTTAACATAACAAAGATTGTAGTTTCTGATGAGTCTTTTATAGGAACTCTTTGAACTTAGGCTCCTATATGGCTAATTCTTTGCAAAAATGGGTAGGAAATTTGAAAAACTGAGTTAGTTATAGTGACCATATCCCGAAGCAGCCTTTAGGCCACTTTACTAAAGTTTATTGACTGCACCTGCTAGGTCTTTAGAGGTAACAGGTTCAGTCAATCTAAGCAACATCTTCTGAACTATGCTGGGCACAAGAATCACCTGGGACTCTTGTCCAAATGCAGATATTATGAGCCATAGGTCGGGAATGGGTTCTGAGACTCTGAACTTCTAACAAGCTTTCAGATGCTGCTGAAGTGTCTGGTTTGGGGTTCAGCCGAGGTAAGGAGAAGCTAGTGACTAGAGAATCTGCCTGCCTGCCTGTTGTGTCTGGCTTTTGTTGAAGATCTTACTAATGGTGAGAATCCACACTCTGCACCATTTAAATAAGGTAAAGCCTCTTACTAAAGTTGTTCTTTTCACCTCTAAGCTATGTGAATAAAGCTCTCAATAATATTACTATCTTGGGTCAGGTATAGATCCAAGTTATGTTCTATCTCATTCTATGATTATTTTGTGGAGTAATATCAGAATTTAGAGGAAACCTTTAAAAAACATCCTATATAATAAAAGGGTAATATGCAAAACTGGTCACTATGATGCACACTGACCACCAGGGGGCAGATGCTCAATGCAGGAGCTGCCCCCTGGTGGTCAGTTGGCTACCCACAGGGGGAGTGCTACTCAGCCAGAAACTAGGCTGAAGTTTGGCGAGCACAGTGGGGAGGGGTTAGGGGAGGGAGGGGAACGGGTGTCCAGCAGGGAGCCGCCTAAGCTATCAGTGGGACATCCCCTGAGGGCTCCCAGGCTGCAAAAGAGTGCAGTTGGGCTGAGAGAGGGGCCTCTAGTAGGTAAATAAGTCTGTATTTGGAAACGTGGTTCACGTAAAGATTTAGAATTTAATTTAGAAATGAAAAGGGGTCATTTGATTTAAAATGGTTATTATTGGGAATATGGGTATTATCACTGAAAATTACTCTGGAGCAGCAGAACTCTACATTGAAATGATGGCCACATACATACATACACACATTTGTAAAGGAGAGGGGAAAAAAAGGAAAGAAAGAAAAAACATTTTAACCACAAGGTGGCAGTGATGTATATATAAAAGAGATTTCTAACGAATGATTCCAGACAGATCTCTGAGGAAATGCTTATCCAAATACATAGGGGTTCCTAATGCTGTGGTATGCAGAAAGCCTCAGCAAAGCTACTTATTGCTACTTGTTTGTGGTATAACCCACAAATACTTGGCTAACCCACTCTAAACTGAAAGCTGTATGAGCTTGGCATCATCCCCGGTCCTCAGTGTATATGTGTAGAGTACAATTTTCAATTAAAAAAATATTGCATTGTAATACTTTTTATTTATTTGGGTTTCATTTAACCAATAGTTATTGTCATAAGTTATATGCAATGAACTCTAAGCTTTGACAAATCATTAATTCTACATGACATACTTAATTTAACCTGCCTTTTTATATAAAAGTTAAAAAATATTTTATTGATTTTTAGAGCGAGAAGAAGGAAGAGGTAGAGAGAGAGAGAAACATCAATGTCATAGTGACATGGATCTGGGAATTGAACGAGCAACCCCTTCGTGCATCTTGGTGGTTGCACGGGATGATGCCCAACCAACTGAGCCACACCAGCCAGGGCTATATAAAAGTTTTGAGAAAATGTTTTATGGTTCCACTCTTTGTGACACTACATTACTTTTACTTCAACTTGAAAATCTGCCTCATTCTCTTTAGCCTTTTTATCTTAGTCATGAAGACACCTGTATTGTCCTACTAAAAAATAGATTGATTGTGTTGTGAACTTTGTCAACAGTTCATTGGAAAACTGACAAAGATGAAGTTTACCTAAGCAGGGTCTAATAGAAAGGTGAGATAAATATTGCAAAAGCCACCAGATATCCTGATGAATGAGAGACTCTTTTCCCTTTGGGAAAGGTTTGGAAGAGTCATGGTAGAGGATGTTTGTTAGAAAGGTGTCTGCGAAGGACAAAGAGAGAAGTTGAATTATTCAATGCCTGTTCAGTTCTTTAGTTGACTTTTCATGAGGTGAAGCTCTGTTCTCCATATATTGAGAACTTAAAAATACCCTAAAATGTCAGCGATAAGCCAACACTTTGGCAGCCAACTGGGGATGGGAAAAAGAACAATGTTCTGGCTTGAATAATGGGTGGGATTTTTTTCCAGCTCTTGCCATTGGCAGGAGACCTATGTACCAGTTGTTCTCAGGCTGGAAGTCAGCCAAAGTGACCCTGGGGCCAAAAGCCAAGGAGTGACACCTGTGCAGGTATGCCCCCGGGCTCCTGCTCAGATACTCCCTGTGCAAGACAATAGGGACTGGGCCTTTGCTTGTAGACTCTGCTGAACAGTTGGGCAGCATCACATAAATTATTTGTCTAACTATGAGTGAAATTCCCTTAAAATCAGTGCTCAGAAGTGAGCCAGTAGTCTTTTTGGAATTTATGAATACTAAGGACTTCAGGTTATGAAGTCTGCTATACTAGATTGGTCTTTCAATTACTCTATTTTGAATAATGAAACCCTCACTATTGTTTGAAATAACAGTGTCAATCAATGCTACCTTAGGATGCTCATGGCGGTTACTTGACACAATTAAAAAATAAGAAGAGAAAAAAATTTAACAAAGACTTAGGAAGCATTCCAGGAGCTGGAATGTCACAATGGGAAGTGGTGCTGGAAGTTTATGTTAATGTGCGTTCGAAACCACTGACAAGGAGGGAGAAGAGCTAAAACCCTAGTGAGCTATTTCACAGGGATGCTGCGGTTAATGAAGCAACAAAGCCATCAAAACCTAAGCTGAATTTACATACAAAACATAAAGATGTGAAAGCAAAACTGCATTTAATATATGAGGGGGCCATACTTCTGAGCGATACTATCATATCATTTAGTTTACTATTACGGACACATTCAGAAAAAGTGAATCTTTTCTGAACCAGAAAGAAAAAATATTCCAGTGACAGTTTCTTTTGCCATTCTTAAATTATGTTTTAAAGTAAATAATACTAATTTTACTATTTTACTTTTATCATTTAGCTGATACAGTTAAACTATTAATTTAAAAATTAGCTTTGATTAAAAATTAAAATCATAGTGGCAACAGTCCTATATGTCTACAAGGCCACCATCTCTTATGGGGAACACAAGCAGCACACAAATGTGAAGTGGTCTGTATTGGATCCTTATCTCTCAGCCTTACTAAATATTGTATTTTGATCACAACGGATGCCAACTTATGATTTAGATACCACTGTTAAGCCTCTAACCAATCACAATTGTACATTCCAGCTTAGAACCTGTGACTAAGGGGACTCATGTCATGACCAAAGACACCCAGGACCGGGCAAAAGGACAAAACATCTCCTGGGTTTTCCCATCCACTTTATTATATTCAGAAAGCAGGTGTTATCTAAATGGTACACGGAATGTTAAAAAGTTCAACTAAGAAGTCACATGCCATTGTTATAAAGGCAGGACTATGTTCTTGGCTGAAGCAGTCATGGAAGTCAAACAGACTCAGAGATTGCCTCTAGGAAGAGGGGACAGGAAGGTGAATACCGTGGACATAGCAACATGGAACACCAAGAAAAGTTTTCCTAACAGTGACTGACACAGTGAGCACATCACGGGTAGATGTAGTAGCTCGAGATGTGGGCCCTTTGTAATCATTCCCTCTTATTTCCGGTGCCAGGCAACCACTGATCTGCATTATTTCATGATAAATTAGTTTTACCTATCTTAGAATTTCATGTAAAATGAGTCATACAATCTGTACCACTTTATGTCTGATTTCTTTTGCTCAGCATAATGTTTTTGAGGATCATCCATGCACCCTAACCAGGAACTGATTTAGATATGGGCATACAAGATGGCCTTGACCAAAAAATATCCGAGAGAATAACCAATGGACACAGACACTAGGGGGGTGAGGACATATGCTGGTGGGGCAATAGGGGATAAGGACACATATGTACTAGGTATACCTTAATAAAGAAAAAAAAAGACAATGATGGCTTGCACCAAGGCCCTGGAGACCAATAGAAGGGGATTTAGTAGCCAGGGAGAGGTCAATGGGGGGAAAAGGAGACATATGTAATACTTTAATCAATGAAGAATAAATAAAAATATATTAGTTATAGGTATACAACATGATTCAACATTTATATACTTTACAGTGAGATCACCACAGTTAAGTCTACTAGTAATAACCATCTGTCATCATGCAAAGGTATGATATTATTGACTATATTCCATGTGCTGTCCATTTACATCCCTATGACTTATTATTTTATAACTAGAAATTCGTATTCCCTTTCACTTTTTCCACTACCCTTCTACTCCCTCCTCTCTGGCAACCATCAGCTTGTTCTTTGTATCTATGAGTCTGTTTCTGTTTAATTTTGTTTGTTCCCTTTTTTATTAGATTCCACATATGCAAGTGAAATTATGTTATGTGGTATTTGTCTTTCTCTTACTTATTTTGCTTGACATGGTGCCCTCTAGGCCCATCCATGTTGTCTCGAATGGTGAGAGTTCATTCTTTTTTATGGCTGAATAATATTCCATTTATCTATCAGATGGATACCTGGGGGCTTCCATATTTTGGTTATTGTAATAATGCTTCAATAAACATAAGAGAGCATGTAAAAAGAAAGAGAGAATATCTTTTGAGATAGCTTCTGCTATGATTTTCCTTATTCATAAAGGAGACAGAAAACAAGTACTTTGCCAGGGAAATGATTCTTATAAGTACCGAGCGCTAACCGATTATTGCGCAACTGGAGCTCCTGGAAATGATTCTTATCTTATCTAGATAAGATTGATTACTTTCCCTTTGTGTCCTCGGGTCTTATCTTTATATGTCTACTGAAGCTCATTTAGTACTTAACCTATTTACATATTTGGCTCTTTGCATTAAAGTTTAAACCTCTCCAATGCATAGCTAATATATTATTTGAATGCACCAGTTTGCCTATTGACTTACTTGTTGATAGACTTAGAACTGATAGGGATGTTTCCAGCTTTAGGGTCTTATAAATAAAGCTGCTGTGAACATTTGTGTATAGGTGCTTATGTGAATACTAGGGGCCTGGTGCACAAAGATTCATGCATTGTGATGTGGGGGTCCCTCAGCCCAACCTGCACCCTACCCTCTCCAATCTGGGAGCCCTCAGGGTAGCCCTCTCCAATCCGGGAGTTTCTGTTTGTCTTTGCAATCATATGAAAGAATTGTCTGAAACCCTCAACCCAGTTTGGTTTGTCGCTCACAAAACAATAGAGGCATTTTTTTTCTTTGCTTCATTGGTGGAGATTTCCTGGAAGTTTTAGGATATCTTCCCTTTCTGCCACCAGAACTACTATTCCCACAATTCCTGGTGCTCCCCGCACTGGGAGCAACTGAGGGAGCCACAGACCCCCAAGCTGCCGGCTCTCCCACTTCTGCTCTCTACCTGGCGCCTGTGTATGCAAATTAACCCACCATCTTTGTCGGGTAATTTTCATATTTACCCTGATTGACTGGTGAGTGTAGTGAAGGAATGGTCAATTTACATGTTTCTCTTTTATTATATAGGATGTGTTAATTTTTTAGGATAAATACTTAGGAGTAGAATCCCTGGATCAAATGGTAAACATATGTTTAATTTTATTAAAATTTTTTATTAATCTTTGTATTTTCATAATTAACTCACTTGTATGTGGCGGGGGTGGGGGGAGGAGGTGAAGACTCAAATGTGGTTACAGCATTTATTGTCAATCATGCTGATATAGAAATGCTGGACTGGCATTCAAATAGGGAAAAAGCTCCCTTTCCCAGGGCTCTGTGGCTGGATGATGTGCCCCTTGTGGAGCTGCTGGAAGGACTAAATGAACTGAGACATTACAAAAAAAGCTTAACACAAGACCTGGCATAATATTCAAGTTCAATGATGTCAGGTGTTGTTATCTGAGTTATTAATAAATTAGGATGGGAGAGAAGACACAACCCTCGTGCTGCAGAAGTTAAATTATGCCTTTGTCCTGTACTGTGACCACCTTTCCTGAAAAGCTTACCTCACAACACCTGTAACAGTGTATTCACTGCATTATGAGCTGAGAACGTATGTTTATCGACTAAAACACATGACAGCCAGTTTGGGGAATCAAAACATAAAGGCAGAAACCAATAATGGCGCCAACTGCAAAATGAGAAAATAAAACAAGAGCGCAATCCCAACGTGGAAAATTATAATAATTTAAAGCTGAAGAGATACATTCGTAAAGACTTTCCAGTTTTCTAAAATAAGGTAATTTCATTAAAACCTGTGACTACTTTTAACTTTTGCCAGGTCCCCTTTGGTGCTTCCCCCTTTTCTCTGGGGAGAACGATGCTGACAGCTTCACTTCTCTCCCTTCATTTTAAATATGCATGGATTCTTCGGCTCCTTAATCTGTGGGCGGTGGTATTAACCCAGAGGTGGAGAGAAGAAAAAAATTCAAGTTTATAAAGAAGCTGCATTTTTTAAAACAAAGGAAACCCTCCTG
>NW_006383018.1:2009340-2013465 GCF_000327345.1 Myotis davidii | reverse complement strand
ACCGCTTAGTTCCGTTCCTCAGCGAATGGTCTTTGTAGGAGCCTGTTGCCACCTCCAAACTCAAGATGTCTAAGGAGCTGTGGGCAAGCGCTGCCCCAGTTAAAAAGGTGACAGGAGGCCTCCAATATTCAGCACAGCAGATCTGTGTGACTAGTTTTCATTGCTGATGAGAAGTCAAGTTGGAATTAACTGACTTGGTTGAAAACGGTGCAGGGATTTTTGCTAAAATGAAATTGAAGTTTTTAAAAAAAGGAATCGGAGTGCTAAACAGCTTTGCTAACCAAGTGCCTTTGAAAGGGCTTCATATCTTAGTGAACTTCACTGAACTTGGTCCCTTGGTAAAATGCGCACATTCCCTATTAGTGTTGAACCACACAATCTGACTCCAAGTTGGGATAGAGAATAGAACCACCTCCCATTCACCCTGTCGGTGAGGGAGGGATTCCTGCCCTAGGTTTAGAGAGATGGCAGAACACACAACACTGGACAGATGATATTGCCAGCTCTTGGCATTAGTGCTGTGTCATGAGGAAGCCTGGATTGGTCTCCTAGGTGAAACAGCACAGAGAGTGAGGCCCGGATGAAAGCCTGCAGTGACGACTAGCCAGGTAGATGCACCATACTCACAGCCTGACGGAAAAGGGCATTGCAGGCCACACAGGGCCTCATGGGCACCGCACCAGGCAGGGAGTGAACAAGCAGGGGCTGAGGAAGGCAGGCTTTGTAGTATCAAGAGGACGGGGTGCCTCCTGGTTGTCATTGGCGTGGCCGAATTCTTCTACAGCTAAAACTTGCTCTCAGGGCTAAGCAGGAACTGCACCCGGTGCACCTGATAAGGGGGGCTGGACAGCCAGGGGACCTTATGCCCAGGAGCAGGGTGGGAAGGCGAACTTGTGGTTAGGCCTTTGAGTCCCTCCTGTTTTCACCAGATATCGAAGCAGCACATAAAACTGGATCTTAATTTTAAGCCTCATACCACATTGTCCAACAATTATTTACTAATATTTAATAAGAGTTACTGTAAGTCAGGCACTGTGCTGGAAGCTGAGGGTAATTAAGACAAATAGCATATTAGCTATGCATTGGAGGGGGTTAAAGTTTAATAGAAAGAGCCAAATATGTAAATAGGTTAAGTGCTGTATGAGCTGTAGTAGACATACAAAGATAGGACCCAAGTACACAAAGGGAAAGTAATCAATCTTATCTAGATAAGATAAGAATGGTTTCCCTGGCAACATACTTGTTTTCTGTCTCCTTTGTGAATAAGGAAAATCATAGCAGAAGCTATCCCAATAGGTGTTCTGGTATATATATTTTTTGGTCGAGGCTACATTGTACGTCCGTATCTAAATCAGCCCCTGGTTAGGTGAATTTGATAACTAATGAATTTAGGCAAGTCATCATTCAGCCACAGGGATTGGGGAAAGGGCAATGAAGCAAATGGCTGCTCAAAATTACCGCAAAATAATTTTAATTCTAATTTAATTCCTCTTCTTCTACTTCTCTTTTCCTCCTCTTCCTCCACTTCCTTCTTTTCCTCCTTCGTTCCCCTCTTCTTCTTCTTCCTCTCCTCTTCCTCCTCCTCCTAAGATGTGAGGAGATTCATGTTCTGTAGGCATTAACAGTGTTTTGCCTCACCTTCTTACATCTGACCAATCATTGTGTCTTTTCCAGTCTAGCTCTAAAATATTTCTAGAGTCTTCCCACTTCTCTTCATGTCCACTGTCACCACCTTGATTTAGGCAGGTGGGGCTCTATGCCTGGGGCCTACACTATGGAGGACTCAGTGTATCCCAATCAATTCATTAAAGCACCAAGGGTGCCTTTGTTAAGTGGCTCCATGGTCAACATAGGCACAGCATGATCCTTAACCCTAAACATCTCACCACAAAATTAACATTGCTCCTTTCCCAGGGAAATACTTTTCCACAGCTCTTACCCTATATTCTTTAAGCCAGCAATGCCCACATTAAAACAGCTATGAGAGCTTGTGAGGTGTGCTTTCACCAACGTCACAGGTTTAGTACATTCAAAGAGTTGGCTACCGTCATCTCATTTAAGTTTAGAACATTTTCATCACCACAAAGAGAGTTCCTGTACCCATTAGCAGTCACTCCCTATTCTCTTTCCCCCTTCCCCACCATCTCCTAGTGCACTAGCCAACCATTAAAGCACTTTATTTCTCTATCGAATCACCTATTATGAACATTTTATATAAATGGAATCATATAGTATGTGGTCTTTTGGGACTCGCTTCTTTTGCTTAATTACAATGGATTCTTGCACAATGCTGTTCTGCAGTAGGACTGAGTGCTCACTTATTTACTAATGAAATAAAAATGCCCCAAACATAGGAAGAGTATTCAAAAGATACTGAGTAGCTGCAAATATGACAAATATCCATTGCATGTGGCTAGCACTTCTTTGTTAGATCTCAGCTAAAATGTCACCCCTGAGACACCTCCTTGCACATCCTAGTTAAAGATATTCCATCCCTATTATTCTATCTCCCAGGCATGCCCTTGTTTATTTGTGTGTGTGTTTTTAAAGCATTTATGGTAACTTAAAATAATTTTAATTGTCAATCAGTCGTGTGTGTGTGTGTGTGTGTGTGAGAGAGAGAGAGAGAGAGAGAGAGAGAGAGAGAGAGAGAGAGAGAGAGAGAGAGAGAGAGAGAGAGAGAGAGAGAGAGAGAGAGAGAGAGAGAGAGAGAGAGAGAGAGAGAGAAAGAGAGAGAGAGAGATCTGTCTCTCTTACTAGAGTACAGACTTGATGAGCAAATAAGTCATGTCTCTCTTGCCACCACTGTACTTCCAGGATTTTGCACAGTGATTTAAAGTAGGCATTCAAGTTTTGAATGAATAAATAAATGAATGAGGTTGAGTGATGAAAAGAATGCAGTTGGAGCCAAATGCTTGATGGGGAATGATGATGAGGAATTCAACATCTTTGGAGATTTTAAGTGTGAGGAAGCTGTGGGACCTCCTGGAGACCAAGTCTTCTAGGTAGTTGATAGACATAGTTCATATAACACAATGTTAAACCTAAACAGTGTAGAGGGGCCTATAGGAAAAGGTGATATTTCCTTGGTCTATTTCACCCTCAATAAATCTCTTTAGAGATAAACATTTTAAATTGTACTTGGCTCCTTTAGTGGTTCCTGCCATTGTCTCTATCTTCAAGTATGATGCTTTATTACTTTCTTTTATTTTATCAACTTCTGAATTATTTATTGCTGTGCTACATGAGGCTTTAGTCCATTTACCAAAAATTTCCATCTTTCTTCCCACCTTCTCTCAGTAGTTATATCTTTAAAAAATGTCTGCGTACACTTACGCATTTAAATAAGTTTCTGAAGTCTTCTGCTTTCATACTCTATGAACAGTTCCTCTTGCCTCCCCAAGTTGTAAGATCAGGATGTTTATGTGTCTTGCCTTCCTTTCACCTCCATTCCCTACTTTCTGGGAGCTGTACTTTTAATTTGTATAGTCAAGATTGATAGTATTTACAGTCTCCTGTCATACGTTCTACTAGCTGCTCAAAATCATGTCACACTTCAATAGGTTTCATATTTGAAGTATGTTGCTTGTATCATTTTTATTATTCCTGGAGAAACTGATTTTGTTTTTTCGCCCCAATGGATGGAAAAGCACATGTCTTTTTTACCATATGGCTAATGTCTTCTAGTAGCTTCTTAATTATTCCTTATACTTTTTAGAATCAATTATTTTCTTTTCCTTGCAGCCATTGATTTTCTGTTTTAATTGCAGTAAGCTGTGCCTTTATGGTAAAGTGTTCTGCTTTCCTGGAGGTTTACATTTCCTTTCTTTTTTTCTTATAAAGGCAAATCGTATATCAATACAAAAATTCCCTCAAGTAAATAAAATTTCAGTTAGAAATGGAATAAATTCTATAGGTATGCAAATTGCTTTATGTTATAGTGGTAAAATGTTAAACCCCAAAATTTGACCATGGCTTATAATTAATTATATAATAATATTTAATTGATAACTCTTTACAAATTTCAGACCAATCAAGCATTGTGTCTGTTCCTCATGATTATTATATTATAATCAAAGGAAAACGATGAGCAGAGATTCTTCCAGGCAAAATTCCTGCTAGAGT
>NW_006383018.1:2008030-2009271 GCF_000327345.1 Myotis davidii | reverse complement strand
TTTGTCATTTATTAAATATATGAAAGTATTTTGAGATTGAAAAATAGTTCACATATTCTTAGAGGCCAAGTATGAATAATGAGATATACCAGAAATAAACACATTTTACAATCTGTTTCATTTGGCAAATAGTATTTAAATAAACATAAATTTCTAAAACACACATATAGACACACACACACAGGCGAGTACATAAAAGCCTGACTGGCATTAGGACCAAACTGACATAATGCACAGTAATTGTGCCCGGGTAGCCATCCTTATCACATGAATGCGCCCCATTACGTGATGATTAAACTTCCCCATTTATCTAGCTAGCTGTAATGTTTGCATGCCAAGCAGAGAAGAGGGGCACAGATTATGCTTAGGCAAGGGGAAAAGCTGACATTGAAATAATTATGACAACTTACAGTACATAGTGTATGGAAAGTTGGCAAAGTACTTTTCACATAGATGCTCATCTGCTTTCCATACCGCCCTGAGAAATGCATGTGGCTGTATTAACTCTGCTTTACTGCTGACAAAACTGAGGATCCAAAAAAATGTTTTCCAAGGGAACTGCCGATAAGGAGCAGATCAGAAGGATTCAAACTCGGGAAATGTGGTTCTTAGTTTCTTTTCTGTTTATCACAACATTTTCTGTTTATCACCTGCTAACGTTTACGATGCAGATTCTATCTGCACAATAATGGAAAGGTGCTGGATGTTGGCAAGACACAGGCAAATGACTCATACAAGGTGTTATTTAAACTGCACCACCCCTTCGAAAGGTCAGAGTGTAGTGAGGACAGAAGATCTGACCTTTGTCCTGGCTATTCCCAAGACTGATTAAGGATATTCCCAGGATTGATAAGTACCGTATTTGCCGGCGTATAAGACGACTGGGCGTATAAGACGACCCCCTAACATTTCCACTCAAAATACAGAGTTTGTTATATACTCGCCGTATAAGACTACCCCCTCTTCCGCACACCTTCCACACACCAAATAAAAGGTAAAACAATATCAGATTTGATTTTAACATTTTAATTTATATTCAAATGCTTATGACATGCAGGAAAACTGTCACAAGGCTGTATGTAATCAAACATATACATAAAACAGTGCAAGTTTATTACCGGTACACATACTGGTAATTCACTAAAGAAAACACACTCTATAGACTGGTACCGTAGATGCTTCTCAGGAACACAGGCAAGCAGCCCACAACCTAGAGGGACTGTCAATGATAGAAGAAAGAT
>NW_006383018.1:1962543-2007970 GCF_000327345.1 Myotis davidii | reverse complement strand
GCTGGGTGTATGCTCGGCTGTTATGCGATTTTGCTGTTATGCGATTTTACCACACTCGCAAAATCGCACACAGCCGACCATACACCCAGTATGATAGCGCAAAATCACGAATCGCGATACCATACTGGGTGTATGGTTGGCTGTGTGCGATTTTGCGAGTGTGGTAAAATGGCATAACAGCAAAATCGCATAACAGCCGAGCATACACCCAGCAGCTCTGCTGATGCCTGAACGGTATGTGGAATGAAGTGGGCGGGCATCGGGAGGCCACTATGGCACGGGGCAAGCACTATGGGCAGTCTATCTGAAGTGTACCTGGCGTATAAGACGACCCCCCACTTGGAGGCATATTTTTCAGGGCCAAAAAAATCGTCTTATACGCCGGCAAATACGGTATATGATTAAGGAGAACAATATTGTGTGTGTCTAGTACTATTCACCACAACCCCAGATACATTGTGGTAAAAATTAACATCCAGAAAAACTTGAGAAAGTTATAAAATTGTTAAAGCATAGTCCCACTGCCTTGTCTCAGTGGTGTTTATGCGTTGAATGAATGTATTCTTTTATTTAATATACTAGAGGCCAGGTGCATGAAATTCATGAAGGGGAGGGGCCTGCACCCTGTTGTAATCCTGGACTGCTAGCTCCTAACATCTTGCCTGCCTGCCCGATGCCCCTAATCACCTCCGCCTACTTGCCTGAACACCCCTAACCACTCCCCCTGCTTGCCTGATGCCCCTAACTACTCTGCCTACCTGCCTGAGCACCCCCAACATGCACCTGCCTGCCTGATCGCCCCTAACTGCTTGCCTGCCTGCCTGCCTGATCACCCCTAACCACTCTGCCTGCCTGATGCCCCTAACCACTCTGCCTGCCAGCCTGTTCACCCCTAACCACCTCTGCCTTGGCCCCTGCTGCTGCGGCTTTTTCTGGAAGGACATCCAGAATGATGTCTGGAAGCTCGTTTGGCTGTCTGGTCTAATTAGCATATTAAGCTTTTATTATTATAGATAATTTTTGAGTAACTACTATAGGTCAGCACAATTCAGAATATAAACGAAAACAACACAACAAAATGATTGCAGATTGTGGTCGATAATATGAGGGAAATAAGCAGCGAAAGGCAAAGTACCTTAAATCCAAGGAGTCAGGCCAAGCTGGTGTGGCTCAGTAATTGTCTGCCCATGAACCAGGGTTTGATTCCCAGTAAGGACGCATGCCTACATTGTGGGCTTGATCCCCAGTAGGGGGTGTGCAGGAGGCAACTGATAGCTGTTATATCTCTATCTTAATTTTGGTGATCTGTTAAAAAAATTGGTCTAGGCTTAGCTCAGAGCATGTTCTAATTTTTTGGGTGGTGATGTACTGGGGATAATCCAGGAATGAGACGGTGGCCAATGTGCCTGAAGCATACAGATCTGGGGGAAGCAAGAGATGAAATGAGACCCCAGCGTTTTCTGCTTCTAACACATTTCTACCAAACGCTAGCTGTGTGATCTCTGGAAAGTTACATAAACTCTCTGTTACTCTCTTTGTAAAATAGGTAAAGGAACCTATTTCTTAAGGTTGACTAAATAAATTAATACATATAAGGTGCTTGAAATAGTGCCTGACACAAGTAAGTATGCATAAATGTTAGCCTTTAATATTAGTGGGCTTCTGGGAGGGGTAGAGTGGGATATTGTAAACTTGCTCTTAAAACACCATATCTTTGCCTGAGTCCTTTCTAGAACTTAATATTTAAGAAAGGAAGAATTGCAGTTAATAAGGTAGGGTTGCATAACTCAGTAAGCAATGTTGGGAACACTGGTCAGCTTTTTACAAAATTAAATAGAGAGATTCATCTTAAACAGTGTATCAAAACCAGAGAAAGTTAAAAGTAAAGATAATACTATATAAGGAAAAAATCATAGACAAATATTAGACAAAGCATGAAATTACAGAAGTAATGATAATACATCTGATTATATAAAAGTTAAAACTTCTGTATCTCTCAACCATCATAATAAAAATTCAAGAGCAAATGTCAGTCCTGTTTGCTATAACTATAATGAGGTGTTATAGCCTAAAATATATAAAATAAACCAACACCTCAATACGGGTGACTTATATGAACAAACATTCAAAAAAGTAAAAACAAAAAAAGAAAAAAGGCTGATAAATGTATAAAAATATTTCATCATAGAGCTAATGGAAATAATTTGAGTGCATTTTCTTGGCTAATAAAAAATCATTATGCACATCATTATACAGATAGGCACATATGTATATTGAGTTTGTTTGCAGTGTAAATTGCTACAACTCTTCTGCTAAGTATTGTGTCAATAATATACATTAAAATTTAAAAATATTCCTTGCCTAGCAATTTCACTTAGTCTCCAAAGAGGAAATAATCTTTAATTCTGACAAAGTGTGATATATAAAGATATTCATCACAGCATTATTTATAGTAAAGAAGCATTGCAAAGTGTCTAAATGAATAGACACTAAAATGAAATGTTTATATCCATCTGATTACTACACAGCCATTTAAATTATGTTGATGAAGGGGTGGGAGAAAGGAGGAGTCAAAAGGCTCAGAGTCTTAATTACAGATGAGCAAGTTCTGGGATCTAATGTACAGAAAGGAAATTACAGTTCATAGTACTCTATTGTATATTTGCACATATTTCAAGTAGATTTTAAGTGTTCTCACCTCATACACACACACCCACACACACCCACACACACACACACACACACAAACAGTAACTAGCCCAGCTAGCATGGCTCAGTGGTTGAGCATCGACCTATGAACCAGGAGATCATGGTTCAATTCCTGGTCCAGACACATGCCCGCGTTGCAGGCTCAATCCCCAGTGTGGGGTGTGGAGGAGGCAGCTGATCAATGATTCTCTCTAATCAATGATGTGTCTATCTCTCTCTCCCTCTCCCTTCCTCTCTGAAATCAATAGCAATATATATATTTTAAATTTTGTATTTAAAAAATTCCAAACAAAATTTTATTTAACTTGTCTATCTTTTGTTCTGTTTTGTTTTAGCCTGAACACATATTCCTCTGATCTGTAATACCAAGTGGGTATTTATTTGCCCATCCCTAACCAACATTACCATCTCAAGTCTTCGTGATGTGTCTTAAGATTTTTAATGGGGGGGTTGATTGTTATGTCATTATGACTTGGCTTGCTGCATTTTGAACTCAAGTCCAATATAATTATGAGACTTAATTTTAAGAATATTGAAAACCCTAGGTGATTTGATATTTTGATATTCATTCTGATATCCGATCCAAGACCACAGAACATATAGCTAGTTTCTTTCACAACATTTTCTTTACCAGTACTGTTTTGTTATATTTTAGGGAAATATTTCATGTAGTTATTATTTTAAATATCATGGTTTTATTCTGAGTCTTTTGTAAGTACGTAGCAGGGTGTGCTGTGCTTGAGAAACTGTTATTTATTTGTCTTTGGATTTTTCTGCAGGTAGCTAACAACTGAGTCAATCAGCACAGCTTAATTTGGATACCTTATTTTCACCAGAAAAACAATCAATATATATTTAGATTTTATAGAATTTACAGTTGAGAAAGTAGATTCATATACCCAAATTGTTCCAAATATATTTACAAGTTTCTTAATTGTATTGAGGATTTTACATTTAAATTAAGTAAATCACAATCAATTAAGTTAAATCTAACTAAACATTATTTAGAATTACATGCAATTTTAAATTAATTAAAATTAATTGAGCCCTGGCTGGTGTGGCTCAGTGGTAGAGCATCAGCCCAGGTTGTGGGTTTGATACCCGGCAAGGGCACGTATCTAGGTTGTAGGTTCAGTCCCTGGCCCTGGTCCGGGCGTGCTTGGGAGAAGACCAATCGATGTGTCTCTCTCACATTGTCTCTGTCTGTTTCTGTCTCTCCACCTCCCTCACTTCCACTCTCTAAAAAGCAATAGAAAAAATATCCTTAGGTGAGGATTAACAATAAATAAATTAATTAATACAGTGGAGCCTTGACTTACGAGTTTAATTCTTTCCGTGACAGAGCTCGTAACTCAAATTACTCATGTATCAAATCAATTGTGAACGAGTGAGACACGTGATGCTGGGCTGATGTTGTGGCGTTCACTGTGATGTTCACTGCGCCAACTAGTGGTGGGGTATCTGAAGCTGGCTCGTAACCCGAATTTTAGCTCGCAACTCAAAGCAAAAAATCGGCCGAGAGAAGGCTCGTATCTCGAAAAACTCGTTAGTTGGGACACTTGTATATCAAGGCCCCACTGTAAAATTAAATGAAATCAAACATTCAGTTCCTCATTTGCATTAACCATATCTCAAATACCCACATGGGTTGGGAACTACAATATCAGATAGTGCAGGTTTGGAAAGTTTGCTATAATTCTGAAAAACTCCACTTTTGTTTTCCTAGCCAGCTTTTAATTTTTATGGTACTTAAAAATACTTACTTGATATGTAATACCTACTTTTCCTTTGAAGTAATTTTAAGTCGGAATGATTACACTCTGGTTCAAGGAGCATAATGTTCTTTGTCTTATAGTTTCAGGGTCCTTCAAGTTGCTGTCTGAAAATGCATTCACAGAGCTGGCATATATTATCAATCGCCCATGAAACTGCTTCTACCAGGGAATGGCATTTTCATCTACTGACTAGATGACTAGTTATGCTCCCAATTTGGGTGCATACATGTTTGCCTTGTTTGCTTATATAGTCATTCTACTCAGGCTTTGCCAGAGAATTTAAAAGGCCAGTGTTAGATAATTTTTATAGATCGCATTTCTCAAGCCTGCAGGCCTCTTGATATATTTACTTATAATGAATGCACATGTATTGACAGGGATTTGGTGTGGAATTTACTTTGTATGTTTATACTGTTATTCTGTGAAATGAGTTCAATTTACCTGTCATGTTGATTGTTGACTGAGGTTGTGTGTGTGTGTGTGTGTGTGTATGTTTCACATTTTGCACTATCTTTACATTAAAACCATTTTCTTTGATTCAGAAAATTCTAGGCGCCTGTATATTTGAAGTCTGTGTTTTTTTTTATTCTAGTAAAATAATTTTAAAGCCTTGTATATTGTAAAATGACCATGTTTAGATAGATTAGCCATTTATTTGTTCTTTCATTTAACATACATTTATGGGGTCCTACTCTGATCCATTTTCTAAGGGAGAATTCATGAGCTCTCTCTGAAAGTAACTGATATTTTTACAGCATATTTCATTTTACTGCAGTTTACCTGTTAAACTATTAGCTATAGAGTCATGCCCTATGCAGTTGGCCATCTTGGCAGCACAAATGTGCCTGCTTTTGTCAGAATATAAAGTGATGTGAAAACAAAATAAAGCGAAACAGTGGTTAAGCTTTGTTCATTGCTCTATCACTGAATTATTGAGTGATCATGGGAAAATCACTTTTAACTTTTTCCTCAGTTTCCCAGTCTGCAAGGATTATGATAAATGTCCTATTCATCACACCAGCCACTTTGAAGGGTCAGTTGTAAGGGTCAAATGAGCCTTGCCTGTGACTGAATGGTTTATGTTAAGACAAAACACCATGGTGCGTGGACTTGAGAAGGAATAGAGGCATCTCCCATACACCTGATGATTAAATCTGTAGCAGCTGCAGCAGGCTGACCCCCAGCTTGAGAAAGAGGAAAGCAGGTAAAGTGCGAGCCATGTGCAACAGGAGGGAGACTAACAGAATGCTGGACGTCCTGTGCCCTGCGTTTCTCCTGGCTCCAAGGAGGTGCAAAGAGCATGTTGGCTTCTGTTTCCTGGGCTCCTTAGGAAGCAGAGCTTGAGGCCAAAGCTCAAGTTTGAGTGCTTTAAGGGGAGCAAGGGGAGCAATATCCTAGGGAGTCATGCATGGATGGATGGATGGATGTTGACTAAGTCCTGGCTGTCCTATGGCTCGTAGCACAGCACTGCTTGAAGTGTGATCCACGACAAGTACAGAAATGGAAAGTGTTTAGAAACATTTATAGCATTTTGACTGAGCAATCCTATGTCTGTTGAATCTGACAGTAAAAATTTGGGCTTTTTTTTTGTATGCTTTTATTCTTTCAGTTCATTTTTCTTGCAAGTCTTTTTTATGATACAGTGCCAGTCAGCAATGGATTGGAGAAAAAAAAATGACCCTTCATTAACGAGAGTTTGAAAAGTGGTTGCCGTAGTTTAAATAGGTGAGCTCTGTGCGGGAGGCAAGAGGTTCACTGTGCAGGCAAGAGGTAAGGGATACCAGGTCTCACGTGGTGGGGTTCGCCCAACCCCACACACAAATGGTCATTACAGAGGTGGCTGGAACAAGTGGCCACGACCTCCAGAGAAAAGTGAGGCTGATAAGATTTAAAGAGACACGAAAAGGTGTTGATACACATGGTTATCTGGATGACTTAGAACAGTAATTCTCAGATCTTTAGGTCTCAGGATGCTTTGATAGTCTTAAAAACTATTGAGGACCCCAAAGAACTTTTCTTTATGTGAGTTATCATTTACTATTATTTTCTATATTAGAAATTGAACTGAAAACTTTAAAAATATCTATAAATTTATTTAATATAACTATAATAAATCCACTACATATCGGCATACGTAAAACACTTTTAAATGATTATATTTTAATATCAATCAAAATATTTAGGGAGAATAGAGGCATTGTTTTACATTTTATTGAATCTTTGCCTTTTTGTCTGGCTTAGTAGAATACACCAGGGGTCCCATATCTTTCTAAATTCACGTGTTATGAAAAGTGGGTCCTATAATTATCTAATAGAAAATTATTAAACATTTGCCATGTGCTAGTTGCTATGATACATTGATGATACAAGCACAAAGAAGACCCCAATTTCTGCTACTTGGATTTTAAAGCTCAAGGGCTAAAAACGACAGTATGGCCCTGGCCAGCTTGGCTCAGTGGATGGAGCGTCAGCCTATGGACTGAAGAGTCCCAGGTTCCATTCCGGCCAAGGGCACATGCCTGGATTGCAGGCTTGATCCCCAGAAGGGGGCATGCAGGAGGCAGCTGATCAATGATTCTCTCTCATCATTGATGTTTCTGTCTCGTTCTCCGTCTCCCTTCCTCTCTGAAATCAATAAAGAAATATATTAAAAAAACAAAACACCAAAAAACCAAAACCAAAACCAAACCCGACAGTATGGTTTGGAAGGTGTCCCAATCTAGGCAATGTTCTGAGGGACCAGGTGGGCGTGGCCCTTTATTCATAGCAAGAACTGGGCGTGATGCATGACATTATGTCCCAGTTCAGTATAATTGTATTTAGATCTTAAATAGGTAGAAAGGGGCACAATTTGGGTGTGCATGGGAAGCGTTTACATTTCATGAGTCCAAGGCCGTTCGAGTGAGCCAGGAAAAAGAATATGAGAAACAAAAAAGAGAGTAAAGAAAAAAGGGAAAGAAATGTTGAGGAAGAGAGTGGAGTGAAGCATAAAGGCAAAAATTGGAGAAAAGTTGAGTGGAAATTATTACATAAAGAAAATACCAGAGATGGCCTAGACGTGAGGATGAGGACATAAAAAAAGACTTTTAGGAGACTACAGGGGATTTTGAAAACTAGGACAAGACAGATGTCATGTATAATTTATTACTTAGAAAACTGTTAGAATGGATACAAAATTGCAGGGTAGGAGAGTCAGGTGTGGAAAAAAGGTGCCCCAGCGAAAGTTAATGTGCTAAAGCAATATGCTTTCAAAGTCAGTTAGTCAAGACTATTGAGAGTAATGGGAGGTAGAGTGGACCGCTGTAGTTAGAATTGATGGGGTTGTAATAAATAAGAAGGGAAAAAGGAAAGCCAGAACTTTCTTTTCTAGCAAAAATGTTGAAGCTTATAAATGTTTGAAAGAGTAGAGATGCTCTGGCTTGCAATGTAAAACACATTTTTAGAAAAGAATAGAAGACATAAGATACAAAGAAACAATGACCATTGAAGACTCTTAACTTCTAAATTTATTTTTACTCAACAATTCTATTGTAAAAAAATAACTGCCTAAGAAAATAATTTAAAATGTTTCATTAGAAAGTAATACATTCTCATTATCAAATATGTAGGAAATGTAGAAAAATTCAATCATATTTTGACCATTTAATTTTATCATTTAACTAGAGGCCCGGTACACAAAATCCATGCATTCAGGGCAGGGGAAGAGGGGCCTTCAGCCCAGTCTGCACCCTCTCACAGTCTGGGAGCCCTTGGGGGATGTCCGACTGACGCGTAGATGGGAGAGGCTCCCGCCACTGCTACTGTGCTCACCAGCCGTGAGCCAGGCTTCGGGCTGAGCAGCGCTCCCCCTGTGGGAGGGCACTGACCACTAGTGGCAGGTCCTGCATTGAGCATTTGCCCCTGGTGGTCAGTGAAAACTAGGACAAGACAGATGTCATGTATAATTTATTACTTAGAAAACTAATTTATTACTTAGAAAACTCATAGTGACCGGTCGTTCTGCGATTTGGTCTATTTGCATATTAGCCTTTTATTATATAGGATATTCTTTTCCATGCATGCTTTTCTGTGTTTTGGTTTTGGTAAAATGTTGATAAAACTGTCTAAATCAGGTTTTATTCAGTCATAGGACAAAATTCTACATGCAAATACTTCGTAAAATATTTTTACAAAGTAAAGTGATGAGGGTCAACTGGAAATAGGTATCAGTTGCTTCTCATACCATACCCATATGTGTGTAAAACTCTATAGAAACCACTTCAAGTGCTTGATCTTGGGCAAGTTTAGCTTATTCTAGCAAGCAAAGAAGTTTCTAGTGGGAATAGTATCTTAGTCCTTGTGGGCTGAAAGAACAAAATACCTCAGATTGAGTAGCTTATGCACAACAGAAACTTATCACAGTCTGGAAGCTGGAAAGTTCAAGATGAAGGTGCCAGTATGTCTGAGTGAGGGCCCCCTTCCTGGTTCAGATACCTGGTTTGATTTGTCTTCACATAGTGTGAGGGTGCAAGGGAGCTCCCTGAGGTCTCTCTATTAGGGTATTAGTCTCATTCATGAGGGCTCTGCTCTCATGACTTAATCACCTCCCAAAGCCATGTCTACTAATAACATTGCATTGGGCATTAGGATTTCAATCTATGACTTTGAGGGGCTGGGGCAACACACGCATTTAGACCATAGTAGATAATATGTGCAGGTTGGGTTTAATGTCTGGATTTTCTTTAAGCAGACTTCCTGGATACTTTCTGGAAAACCAATAATGGTTTATGTATTTTCCTTTCATTCTCTATTCACAACTTTATTTGACAACAGCTTTTAGATATATGTGTCTGGAGAAAGAAATGATAGATCAAAAGTTCATCAACTCTCTGATTCTAGTACAAAGAGCTGACTCTGGTTGGGATGAGAATCATCTCTAAGCTCTGATCTCGTATGTCAAGAGATTTTTATTTTAAAATAGTCATATGCAGATCTGTCTACCCTCCACACCCCTGTTTTCCCTGTGGGAGAACTAGACTCACTTAATATCTTATTTATACTTTTTAATGTTTTGTCTTTTCTTTGGATAGATCCACTTCAGCCGATGTTGAATTTTTTTTTTCTTCTTATTTCTCATTTGAATTCCTAGTCATATGCATACCTTAAGATCTGAATTCAGTGTGAAAGGAGTTATAGCGGTGGTGCCACTAGACCGATTTTTACAATCATTCTTGTATTTTATTTTTAATCCATTGTATTTACCACAGTGTCCAGATGTGGCAGGAACACAATAAAATATGTATTGAATGAACAAGAGTTTTAGTTTTCTCTTGTGAAAAATACTGTTCCTAAATAAATGTCAAATGAATTTTGTAGAATTTTTCTTTTGAGCTTTAATTCTGAACTTTGTGTCTAACCTTGATCTACTCCTAATTTTAACAAGTTTCTCAAACCCTAGTGTGCATTAGCATCACTTGAGGGAACTTGTTGAACAAGCAGACTCCTACACCCCACAGATGTACTCATTCACTATAGGTGGGGTGTAGCCATCTGTATTTTTAGCAAGTGCTTGAGGGACCACACTTCTTAAAACACTGTTAAAGACTCAGAAAGCCCAGCGGATCTAACTTAGATCTGTGTTTTTCTTAATTTGGTTAGGTTCTATCTATTTCAGGCAGATACTCTAGTAAGTATTTTAGGAAATGCTCTTATGGCAGTCTTTAGAATCATCAGTCTAGAATGAGTATTAACAGACAGTCTTGTGTCAGTTGCAGAAATAACAGCTGGTCGTATATTATCTTGCCTTGAGAAAATCCCCAGGACATCAAATCTTATGCGATTAAACACTTACTAGTAACCATTGTTTTACAACTGAAATTCCTTAGCAACAGTTCATTATCATGCCTTTACAGAGGAAGGGCTAGCCAATTACTTAAAAGAAAGTACAGTGGGGCCTTGACTTATGAGTGTCCCGGCTAACGAGTTTTTTGAGATACCAGCTGTCTCTTGGCTGATTTTTTTTGTATTGAGTTGATAGAATAATTTGAGTTAATGAGCTCCTTAACGAGCTCGGTCTCGAAACGAATTAAACTCATAAGTCAAGGCCCCACTGTATCTTTGGCTGGCCAAGAAAAAACTGACCTGACTTTGACACTGTGATACTCCTTATTGAAAAATCTGTGATGTGCACCTTGAGGTCACTCTTAGAGTCACCCTCAACATATTGAGGAGGAAGTGAGCATCTCCATGGTTTCATTTGCTTCCCGTGCTTCTGAGTCTTACTGAGAGTCCCTGGTCTGAGTTTTCCATTGCTCCTTATCATAAGTATCTGCCAAGCAGCTTCCCTTCGGTGGCAACATACTATTCAATGGTGTCAAGAGGACATGTGGCCAAAAAGGCCATAAAGGTAAAAAATCTGGCTGCTGAATTGCCACTCTGCAGTATATATATCACTTTGCCACAAGTTATTAAAATCCCTTCTGTGACTTTGCATGAAGACAGAAAAGCATACAGAGGATCTAAAAACAATGTTCATGTCACTTAGGAATTGGTAAATACAGTTATTCTTTTACATGCAAATACAGAAATAAAAATCCAGACTTCCATTCCCCAAACAACCAACCAGACAAACCAACTCCCCAGGAACCAAAGTCTAAAATGAAATAACATTTATAAGTGTGCAGAAGAAAATATGAGTTTCTGCAATGACACATGTAAAACACTGAGACAGCCTAATTTTCAGGGAGATGTGAAACATGATTTATGATTACTAAATTTCCTGAGAGCAAACAAATATTCCAGATTACCAAAGAACAGGTAACCCCAATTTCTACTGAATACAACTATTCATTCTTGGCTTAAAGCATAAGTGGTTGTCAGCATTTTATTTTCTTATAGAACGGAAGGCCCGGGAAGCTCTCCTGTGTTCTCCCATGCTGCAGCAAGCTAGCTTTTCTTACTTCAGGTGTGATCTTGGTGGTCTTTGTTTGATGGGCTTTGATGCTGGCTGCACATTAAAATCACCTGGAGGGTTTTTAAAATTCCCGACTATCTCCAGGCCAATTAAATTAAAATGTCTGTGGTTTAGACATTTTAAAAAGCTTCTCAGATGATTTCATTGCGCAGCCAAGATTGAGAACCACTGATTTAAATAATTATATTGGAGGTGGAGGATGCACCATAAAGTAGCTGAAAGATGTAATCATGCGATTCCAGCCCAATATTGTTTCACATCGGCTCTGCTTGTGGATTCTTATGAAGTTGTCTTAATCTATCCAAGGGAGGGAGCTCGATGAGCTGGAAGGAATGCTTACCTGATGATATTCATGAGTAGCCTGGACGAAGGTAAGGGGAGGTATCGACAACATTCACATTTGGTTCTTGGAGTGAAAGCCAATGAGGTTGTTTGAAAAGCTCTTTCAGTCTGACAGAAATGGCAAGGGCGTGGATTCTCTTTTCACAGAGAATCCTTGGTGGACTATCTAAATGTTAAATGTTTTGATTGAACTATTGCTTCCTTTACATCCACTCGTTTAGAACTGATGGCTAAACATTTAAATATGTTTGTTTCTACGTATTTCTGTTAACAATGTAAATTCATTTCTCCATCAGGACAACAGTAATTATGCTGTAGAGGTTAAAGGAGAAACATCTGAGACATTTATAATACTCTGTAATAGAACACTTAATTAACTCGTGCTCACCACGTGTGGGATTTACAGTGGCAAGGAATTGGTGACAGAGGCAGAAAACAAAACAATCAGTTCTGTAAAATATGCCTTAAGCGAGAACAGGAAGGTAAAACCAGATAAACTTTAACTTTTTCCTTTTTAGTCCTGTTAAAGGCTTAGGGAACATACTTGTTTCTGGAGTATTGGACTATTCTCCACGTGGAGTTGAGTCAAGCAACTTCATAGACATGGCCTTTTTTGATTAGGTAGTTCGGGTTTTGAATACTTGGTATTATATATGACTTAAATTCATATTTGATCCAAGACAATTCTGCCTGTGCAGGGAGGCCGACTGAAATATGTGGCAGTCCTGCTGACCAAGCCACGTCTGCGCGTTACCTGGAAATGTTAATGACCTCTCAGTTCACAGACTAATCAGTTTTTCTGACATAACAGCCAGAGTGGAGCAAGAGTTGCCAGAGGCAAGGAGACCATCATTGCTTATAATCTTATCCCAAGTGAGTTTTATCTTTCTCACCTCTGAAGTTCAAAATCACCCAGATTTAGCTTTGCTCCTTGAGGACTGGGTTGGAATGGAGGATCAAGTTGACATATTAGGGTTCACATTTGGATTGTTGCCAGTTGTGATATATAGTTAAACTGAACTTTGACTGCTTTAGACCTTTTTTTATGTGAGATTTTCTCCCTCTGTTTCTCTCCATTGTTAGTTATGTCTCAGAATCTACCTAAGCCATGCAGCCTCTAATTTCATGAGCTGTGAACAGATGACCATGGCTTGCTATGCGTGTTTGAGTGATGTAATGAAATGAAACAATAAACAATCTGACATATGTGATTGCAAAGTTGGTTAGCTGTTTAAACAAATGCCTACAAGTAATGCTGCTTTAGGTAGCCAAATCAAGTTTTCTATTCATGGTTGCCACTTGTTAGCTCTCATGTGTCTATAAGAAGTGTCATTGACAAACATGTCCCTTTAATGTACTTTAATGTTATCCCCCCTTTTCTCTGTATTCCTTTCTAAAAGTCCGGGTTCTCAGAATTAAGTTCTTGATGTCTAGGGTAGTAAAGAAGCAAAGAGCCATAAACCCTGAGAAGTGAAGCTATGACTGCCAGCCTGGTAGCTTAACCCATTTAAGGGAATGAGAATGAGAAACCATTTCAGTGATATTTGAATCACTAGCGCTCTGCTCCTTATAGAGAATCTGAACTAATAAATGAGGAATAGGGCTGTAGCTGAAGAATTATCACAGTTCTGCACTTAGGCAGGTCAATTCTGGATGCAGGACTGGGAGAAGCCAGTGCCTCTTGTCCAAGTGGGCACAGGCTCCTGTTGAGCCCACATGGTAAAGTGGGGAAGACCGCTGGCCTGAGAGTCCAGGAAACCCGATTCTTAAGTTAGCATCACCACTAATAAGCCTTACTACTTCTAGGCACATTTCAGTCCTCTGTCCTTCAGTTTCCTCAGACATAAAGTTAAGGAGTTTAATTATGGTCCCTTTTAGAGCTGAGTGTATGATTTTTGTTTTTCGCTAAAGAAAAAAGAACTTTACATATGTCTACATATGTACTAAAAAGATACCATCAAATAATGTTGTATATTTGAACAGAGGGCCTACCATTGCTAACCTAGTCTGGAGCATTTCAAATAATTAAATTTTAATTTATAATTAATATTAAATAAGTTCTTACTTTGCTAGAATTAGTAATCCTTAGAGATGAGGTTCTGGATGTATAAATCTTTGGATTTCATCTATTCCAAAAATAATGGGAATTAAAATAACTGATCACATAATCCAAATTACTGTTTCACGAGGTATATGATATTATAGGGATAGTTTTTGCAATAATAGATAGTCAATTATAGATGATTTTTTAAAAGTCGGTTTCTTCTTCAACATCAGAATATACTTTATTTTGAGAAGCTTTAGATCTTTTGGTTTTCACTGTAGAGTGGAGGAGGGTGCTATTTGGGCCATTAAACAAATAGATTATGCATTTGCATTGACACTGTGTTTTTTTTTAGCAATGTCTTTAAAAACAAAAATAAGCAAATTGACCTTTAACATGGAGAATGACAGGGGTGGTACTGGTGAGTATCATCTTGCCTTTTCTTGTCAAACAAAAGGGGAAAAAAACCTTTAAAAATAACCCAGCAATTTTCAGCCATTATATTTTAAGCCATAGGAGTTGTGAGTTATCTTTCATGTTGGTTCTATTACATAACCAGAGAAATTACACAGTAATTCCCAAAGGAGAGGTCTAGCTGGGAAGCAATTCAAACAAAAATATATTTTAGAAAATGTGATAGATAGTTCACTGTGTCATTATAACCACTATTTATCTTTGCCTCTTACGCCGCAGTTTTCTCACTCCTCTGCTCACTTTGTCTTCATGTGTCTGGGCTTTTCCATGGATGTGTGTGGCAGAAAGAGAGGTTATGAGACAATGGCACCCAGGGAAGAATGTTCAAGGAATTTATTGGACTTGAAGGTCAGTAAGTAGTATCTACAATATCTCTGCAGATAGAAGGCATTTGAATGTGATTGTCTTCCTTCCTCTTTTGATTTGCACCCTTGGAAGGAAAACTAGCTGTGGTCAGGATTAAAAGGACTTTATTTTAATACTCGATAGTATAGCAATTCACCTTCTAGAAGGGGAGAGCAATGTTCATCAGATAAACTATCATTATAGCACACATTTTGGTGCTTGCTTCCCTGTAGGGCCATATTTCCAATAAAAATAATGGCATCTATTTACACAGTATGTTACAGGACAGAAATGTTTGAATTTGGATTGGGCTGGAAAATTAGAAAATATGGTACCTCAACTGCATCAGTTATTTATTACTGTGTAGGAAACTACCTGAAACAAGAGTCATTTTTTTCTCTGTGGGTAAATAACTTGGTATAGGTCCAGCTGGGTGGTTCTTCTGCTGATCTCTCCTAGGTTCACTCAAGTGGCTACATTCTACCTGTAGAGTGGGAATGGATAGTATTTGATGGCCTCACAGACATGTGTGGCAGTTGATACTGGCTTTTGGGGTCTTAGGGGTCTTAGTTGGGATAATGCATCTTTGCTCCATATAGTTTCTGTCGTCTAACTGACTATACTGGGCTTCTTCATGTCAATCTGAGGACAGCATTTCAAGAGGACAAGACAAGAAGCTATAGACCCTCTTGATGCTTAGGATTTGAAGCTCCCACAACACTAGGCTTGCCCATATTCATGGGTTGGGATATAAACTCCATCCCTAGTTTGAGGAACACCAAAGTTACATTACAAAGGAATATGCATAGAGGTTTAAGGAATTTTGGTAGCCATCTTAGCATACAGCCTACCATAATCTGCCCTCTGGCAACAATAATTTAAATTTACTTACATTCATAGCCCATGGACATGGGCAACAGGCTAGTGAAGACCTGGGGGGCCCTAGTTGGTTTGGCTCAGCAGATAGAATGTAGGCCTGCAGACTAAAGGGTCCTAGGTTCGATTAGGGTAAAGGGTTGCATGCTCAATCCCTAGCAAGAGGCGTGCAGGAGGCAGCCAACCAATGATTATCTCTCATCACTGATGTTTCTCTCTCTCTCTCTCCCTTCCTCTCTGAAATCAATACAAATATATTTAAAAAAAGATGTGGGGGGTTGGATAGAGGCTGGGAGGAGGGAGAAAGGGGGGAGGAAATGGGAGACAGCTATAATACTATCAACAATAAAAAATATATTAAAAAAGGATCTCTCTTTTCTTCCTAAAGCTGGTATTTTCAATCTAGTCTCTCAGTACATACCTTTAAAATATTAGCTCCTGATTTTCCCAATTATTTTCTTTCTTTTTAATAACAATGTAATATGTAGAGTTCTTTAGTATCTCTTCATCTCTTGGTCTAGTTTTCTATGAAGCTAGATAGCCTTCTTTGTGGAGTTTTAGGATAAGCTTACCTTTTACTTTGAATAATGGAACCTTAAAAACATCTTCCTTGAGACTATGAAAGAAGGATTTATTTTGGCCATTTATTACATGAATTATTTTTGTTATTCACATTTGGGAAATACCAATTGACATTGTTTACTGAAGTTTCATAGAGTAATGAATTTACTGGTTTAATGATAACACTATGTTTTCATAGCTAGAAGAAAAACATGAATGACCAAGCCTTTTTTGGACATTGTGCACACTTACATGCCTGTTCTACATGAGACTTCTAAAAGATTATGCTTTTGTAACAAGGTTTCAAGAAGAATATAGTGGAGATAAGTAGAGTTTGCAAATAAAGTAGAGTTTTGTGAAAGGCTGAAATGAGAAGAAAAGAAATAGGGCAAAGCAAAGTTGTAATTTCTGTGGGTAACAGGAAGTGGGAAAGATTTTGAATTTGCTTTGATGGTAATTCCATTAAAGTGGTGAGAGAAAGAGATGGGAGCTAAGTTTTACTTATCCTCTCACAACAATTCACATGCTTTAAAAATGTTTAGTTTTGAAGGTTATTAAAACAATTACTGTTCAACTAAATACCCCATGTTACAACCTAGACTTGTGTCTCTGTTTGTCTACATTTAAAAAGCCTTCAAGTTGGCATCAGGAAGCTAGAATATTATGTTGAAATTAGAAACTAAAAAGTCAGCTGCTGTCTTTACTCTGAATAGGACATTAATCCTTCATTTGTAATCTTGCAGATCTTAAGTATTTAAGAAAGGCAAGAGATTGGAAAACTATAAATTTTAACTTTCGAATACAAGTAACATTAAGTCATTGTTGCCATCCTAGAAATGGCTTATTTGGAATCATTTATTATGTTTGATGAACTCAATGAAAATCATGAAAGTAGCACCCTTTCTATTTCCTCACTCTTCCATAATGATATTTACTGTTTGCACAGCGATCATTCAATTTTCCCAGGTGCTCACCACCTTCTCCTGCTGATTAAATTCCTGTTTGGTTTCACTGCCAAGTCCGTTGGATTAAATTAACAAGTTCTGTTTGCTTCAGTGGGAATGACCTGCACCAACCTTCAGCTTGTACAAAATAATAATCTTTTCAATGATATATTGATTCAATGCTCTTTATCTTCTTTTAAAGAAATGTGCAGTGAAAACGTTATCTTCAGCTTGCTAGAATTTGCAGGTCTGCACTGCTTGTTTTAATATATTGGAGACTTTCATCTTCCACGTGTAATAACTCTTTTCTCTTTCTTGTTTCCAATCACTCCTGTTCTTCTAAAGAATCACCAAATCTTGATTACCATAGGAAAACTTTAATAGGCTCTTTTAGTCTATAAAATATTCCTCTCTTGAAAATTGTCTATATCCAAGGGCCAATTAAGGAAGATTAAAACCTTTTTTTTTTTAAAAGTAAACACAATTTTTATTGAATTTCTTTCTTCAAGCCCTTTTTTATTTGCTTTATAGTTAATAGCTAAGAGGTCTTGAGGAGTTTTTGAAGAAAATGAATTAAAATTTTTTGTATGAAAAGATTTGAAAGTATAACAAGATTTTATAAATTTTACATGAACCTAATCCATTGTAAGCATTACAGCAAGCATTAGAAAATTAAGATGCCATTCTCTGAATTTCAATAAAAAAGAATGGCAATGATAGAAGAAGGAATAGGGGCTGAGGAATAGTAATGTAGTGAAAAAAAATCGACAGTTGCCACAGTGCAGGGACTAGACCCTGGGGCATAGTTTGAATATATTTTCAAATTTACACATTATTTCTTTTTCACAGATAAAGGTGAGTGAGTAGCAAAGAGATGCAGAAACTTGTTGGAGACATGCAGAATACACAGAAAAATTGAGACCTACCATTTAACCTTAAGTCAACTTATTTCTAAAGCTCATTTTATTTTTTATTAAATTAAGCTTTGGGGGGTGATGTTACATAACTTTCAAGTATACAATTGTATAACATACCATCTGTATATTGCATTGTATGCTCACCACCCAAAGTCTATTACTCTTCCTCCGTCACCCTGCCATTGGGACAACGTGGGTGGATCTTGAGAGCAGCATTTTCTTCTTAATAAAACATACTTTATCTTTGACAAGTAAACACTTTCAAATTCTCAACTGTCTCCTACTTTCTGCACAACAACATAGCCTATGATTCTGAATATCACATGATAACCACAGATCAAAGATTATTAGGGAAACTGTCTCCCCACAGAGGTTCTTGCTTATTATATTTATCTTTTAATCAAAATGGATTCTTTTATGTTATTCAGTGAAATTCATCCCTCTGTTGTCAGAGGAAAAGGAAGAAAAACCACCAGGGAATTGTTCTCACCTGTAGGAAACTCAAGGTGGTGACACTGGGAGTGAACAGGAAATGAGAGCTGTGTCTCTGCTGCTCCATGTTTCAGGTTCAGCTTCCCAAAGATGAGCATCTGGATGAACTGAGGGTGCTTCTGGTGTTTTTTTTTGTTTGTTTGTTTTTTGCACAACATTACCCTTTTCTACATTCCAGGTACCTAATATGGCGCCCAATGGAAGGAGTAATGGTCTGTCCCAATGTTGGAAGAAAGCTGACATTTGGATTTAATGAGAGATTCTTGGTAGGATGTACCTAATGGCGATTGAAGTACTGTGAGGGAGAATGTGATGAAATAGTTGTTCGCCTTGTGTGCTAATAAAGAGCCTGTTATCTTCATCTGCCAGTCCTTCCTGACTTCTCACCCAGCTCTCTACTGCTTCAGTGACACGCTTGGGGAACAGTGTTCTTGAGTATGGCACCTTATCCCACCACCTGGCCTTTCCCTCTGACATCCTGCCACATCCCTGAGCAGTGAGCAGGTTTTTATCTATGAAGACATCCACAGATTTCTCCCCAGTTTGGAGAACCTCTTTTGTTAGTTTCAGAGACAGTTTTACCTCTTCCTTTATGTTTCTATTTCGTTCCATTGGTCCTACTATCTTCCCTGAGGTAAAGAGTCACAGGATTCTGCTTTTCTTTTGAGTTGGGAAAGGAAAAGGGAAAAAAGGAAGAGGAACAAAAATTCAGATTTTACCCCAGCCGGTTTGGCTCAGGAGAGGGAGCATCGGCTTGTGAACTGAAGGGTCCTGGGTTTGATTCCAGTCAAGGGCACATGCCCAGGTTGTGGGTTCGATCCCCAATAGGGGGCATGTAGGAAGCAGCCAATCAATGATTTTCTTTCATCATTGATATTTCTATCTCTCCCTCCCTCTTCCTTCCTCTCTGAAATCAATAAAAATGCATTTAAAAAGTTCAGATTTCAAAAATGTGTCTGCCATAGTATTATGGTCAATTACAGTGTTTTGACCAAGCCTAGCTGTAGAGTTTCCTGGACTCAATATTGCTCTGTTTCTTGTTTGGCATCATACAGAATGAATAATAGCTTTTCTTTCTACTTTTAACCCAAGCGGAATGATGGTCTTCAGGAATACCAGTCTGTAAGGAGCTTCCATATAAAATTCAGGTGATTCAAAAATCCACCCTAGGAAGATATTGCTGATACCAATCAACAGGACCCTCAAGTTGTGGCATAGGCTGCAGTTGGAGTTACAGAAGGATTTGGAGAGGGTGGCAATTGGACAATGGGATATCCCTTTTTTTGTGCCCCTCTGACATGAGTGTAGACCATTGGTGATATCTTTCTTAACTAATTGATGATTATTTTCTGGAATGTATTTCAAGTCCTGGATTTGCCTTTTGTTCATTAAATTGCCAAATATCATTATTGTCTATTTCAAGCATTAGCAACCTTTCCATACTTTCCTTTTTCTTTTTAAAAATAAGAATTTCATACTCACACACTGTGAGAGAGTACTGAGGTTATCAAGGCTAACACTTTTCTAAGGCCCAATTTATTACTACTCTTCCTCTATCTCTGATTCCCTACAAAAGAATTTCAATTATTCAACCTTTCTATTGTATTTGAACCTTGTTCTTGAGAATATTTCTTTTTTTCCCCTCAAGTGAGTAGTATTTTTCACTGTCATTTTCATTGACACTACATCAATATCAAAGAAATGATTTCTAAGTAGTTGTGCATAAGGTGAGCTTTCCGATTGATCTTTGCAACTCTTTTCCTGCAAATCGAGGTTGAGGAGCAAACAAACAGAATGGCTGTAGTACATTTAAGCAGAAAGCAAAAGGGGGCTTGTGACTGTATTCTAAGCAATTGATTTGGGACTGACACTGACGAAAGACAACATTCTTCACTAAAGAGTGATGAGGTAACTAGCTGTTACTCAGATAGCAGTGTGTTTGTACTTTATCGCTCCCTGTGCGCATTTCTAGTGATTGGTAGGCCTTGAACAAGCCTTATGATGGGTTGGCTATTTATCTCTTCAGGGAGAACTAAAATATACCTGGACAGTATCCTATGATTAATTTTTTTGGTCAGGGTCTTTTATATTAAAATAAAACACGATGAAAATACATAAAACAACAGGAAAATGACCCAAATGTATGAGATTATCAGCAGGAGCTGTGATTTGTTTTGTTTTCTTTCTAAAAAAGGAGCGCTGCATTGCCAGCATTTGGGGATGGTGTATTAGACTGTCATGGTTTTGATTTGCATACAAATTATTTTTAATCTGCTTTGGGGTAAGAGCTTTTTATTGGCAATTCAATCTAAAGTCACTGGTAAAGTGCCAAAAAGCTGTTAAACCTCCTACTCTGGCGATCGTAGCTGGGATGGGCAGATGGATTCATTAACATGAGTCCCCTTTCTTTCTTATTATTCGTAGGTGCCTATATTCAAAATTTTAGTTTCAGCTATTTCTCTTTTATTCTTGCTATAATGATTTCTCTTCCTTCTTCTTTGGTTATTTGACATGTCCATATCTCTTGGGACTAATGCTGCTTATTTCTCCTCAAAGTTATAAATTTTACTATTTCTACGTACTTTAAGCTCCATATACGTTGCCTTAATATTTCAAGCAAGAAAACTGTGACGACTTAATGTGTGTGTACTACATTCCTTATACTTTAGTTATTTCACATATATGATTTAGTGAAAGGTAGAGAAGCATTTTTTTTATCTTGATAGTGAAACTGAACATAAATATCATACTCCCCACAAATTATCATGTTTGTTGACAAAATATGAATTATAACTCTGTCTCTCGATTCTTAAGTCTATGTGTATTTGAGCTTATGTGACTCATAGGATGCTGAGTGTGAAGTGAATAAACAATAATATCTCTCATAACTTACTTCCTGGAAATATGGCAGAAGATATAGTGGTACATAGAGGTGCCACAGAGCCACACAAATGAAAGCTACCAAAATAAACAGCTGTAACTTCCTTCACAAAATAAGTTTAAAATCCCCATTGGTTCTGCAGAGAGGATATCACTGTCATAAAGGAGAGATACATTTGGAGTCCTCATTCTACAGAGGCAGAAAGCTTTAGCACTTGGTGCCATGTTGCCAACACAGGGTCAACAAGCATGGGAGGATGTACATTTCCTGGTATCAATTTCTTGAATTTCTCTACACTTGAAATGTGCCCTGGACTGACCTTCTTAGTCTCGTCCTCTCCTGGGCTTTCCAAAGTGGGCTATGTGGAACAGGCCAGTAGTTGAGAGTTTGAAAGGAAAATGAGAGAAAAACTGCTAGAAGAAGTTTTACTTTTGTTGTGGGGCAAGAATGGGTTGGGAGGATAACCATTATCTGGGAGCAGAAGTGGAAGAGGAAAATGGTGATAAAACAATGTTGCTAGGACCAGCTTTCTTTTCTATCATGTTTGAGAAATACTCTTACCACAGTCTTCTTATGCATGTGGAATCTGTGTAACATTCATTTGATCTATGTAAATATGTATATCAAGGGTAGTCTTAAGTGTGAGAAATATCAGAGAGACAAAGTATGTGTATGTCATTTTTCTTCACAGGAGTGCCCAAGAACGTTAGTACTTTTCATCCTCTTTCCACATGCTGCTTCCCAGGCCATCAGCTTTTGAGGAAGGCATGATGGGTATCTGGATGAGGGCAGGGGTGAGGAGGAATCTTGGTTGGCTGCTGATTATGTTAGTCTACTTGGGCTGCCATAGACTTGGTGGTTCAAAGAACAACAACAATGTATTTTCTCAGTTTTGGAGCCCAAAATTCTGAGGTCATGGTGCCAGGATGGTTGTTTCTTTTTATTTTATTTTATTTCTTAAAGTATTACAAAGCATATTACACAGGTCTCCCTTTTTCCCCCCCTTGACATTTCCCCAGCTTCCCCCATCCCCCAGTGTCTTCTGTCCATTAGTTATTCTCATATGCATGCATATAAATCCTTCGGTTGATCTTCTAACCACCCCCCAACCTTCCCCAGGATTCCCACTATAGTTTGACAGTCTGCTCAATGCTGCTCTGCCTCTGTATCCATTTTTGTTCATCAATCTGTAATGGTCCTCATTATTCATAAATGAGTGAGTTCATATGGTATTTTTCTCAGCTTCCCAGGGGCCATCTCAGTCTCACAGGGGCCATCTCAGCCTCACAGGGGCCATCTCAACCTCACATGGGCCATCTCAACCTCACATGAGCTGTTTCAACCTCACCAGGGCTGTTTCAGCCTCTCCGGGGCTGTTTCAACCTCACCGGGGCCGATTCAACCTCAGCGGGGCCGTTTCAACCTCACCGGGGCCATCTCGACCTCACCGGTGCTATCTTAACTTCACCGGGGCCGATTCAACCTCACCAGGGCCGTCTCAGTCTCACCGGGGTCATCCCAGCCTCACCGGGGCCATCTCAGCCTCACAGGGGCTGTCTCAACCTCACAGGGGCTGTTTCAACCTCACCGGGGCCGTCCCAGCCTCCCCGGGGGCAGTCTCAGCAACAAGAAGTTTGGCATTCTGTCTTTTGTTGGGCGGCTCCTTGCAGGACAAAATCTCCAGGCATCTATATCTGGTATGCTTGCTTGGGTTTCATTTTCTATCAAGTGCACAGACTGCCTGTCTGACATCTTAGAGTGTCCCATGTGAGACTGGATCTGGTGGACCTGCCTGTGCGTTTGCTGGTACAGCGGTTCCATGTCACCGGTCCAGCCAGGTCTGGCTCTGGCTTCCTCCAGACCTGATTCTGCTTCTTGAGTGTGTCCCTTATGTATGTGAGGAGTTGAAATCTGCATTCTGATGGGCTGGGCTGCAAAAGCGCCGGTGATTCTCTTCGTGCCACTAGCACAGTTTGGGTGGGGTTGTAAATTGAGTGGGGCGGGGTCCCCGGGAATCACCAAGGCAGAGCAAGGGGTAATGGTGTCTCCGCAACTCCTCACCTCTCTGTGACTCCGCGTTTCGCGTCCCCGAGTGCCGGCGAGCAGCTCCGCGAAACAGCCACTCTCGCTCTCTGGCCCGTTGCAAGGCTGTCCCCGCCTCTCCCCGTAGGGGTCTGGGACCTCAGAATTCTGCCCCAAACAAGCTCAGTGGACTCGAGAGTCTGCAGCCCCTTCTGATTGAAAAAAAACGCGCATCCAGTTACAGCCCGCCTGGCGCGTGACTCTGTACCTCTGTTCTTGGAGCCTCTGCACAACCTACTCAGTCTCAATGCTCTTCTTTCTTTCCTTCCAGTTGTAGAGCTTCCAGCTTTCCCATGGTTCTGAATGATAACTGTTTGTTTTATAGTTGGTAGTCTTGATGTTGTTGTGGGAGGCAGCACGCACAGGTCTGTTGATGGTTATTTCTGATAAGGCTCTCTTCTTGGCTTATAGATGGCTGCCTTCTCGTATGGCCTTTTTTCTATGACTTCAGAAGAGAGAGAGAGAATGAGTTCTCTGGTATCTCTTCTTATAAGGACACAAATCCTATCAGATCTGTTCCCCACCAACCCCACTCAGCTGCCCCCAAGACCTCATTAAACCTCAATTACTTTATTAGAGGAGTCATCTTCAAACACATTTATCCTGGGGGTTAGGGTTTCAGTAATTGAATTTTGGGAGGACACAACATTTAGTCTGTAACAATGAATTCAACTTCTTTGATATTCTCAGCACAAGTTCTAGGTACCTCATTTCCTTCATTTGTAAAAATCAAGAGAAACATTTAAAAGCACCTGAGAGCTAATGATGAGAGTTATATTCCCAGGAGTTTACTTCTTTACTGAGAACTGCAATTTCTGCTCTGGATTTTTCTCTAGAGTAGTCTAATTTTACTTTTGATACTTATTACTGAGTTTAAGTGAAACTGGAAAGTAAATTCTTCTTTCGCCATATAATATTCTCTTAGGATATGGAATAATTTTACATAAAACATTTGTAGCTCAGTCTTTAAAAAGGCATAGCTCATTTTATTATATCTTAGCTTTCCATCTAATCAAGCTTCCAGTGGATGACTGGGTATTTGTATGGAGGATACTGTGTGTTTTTAGGCTTTTGCTTTGTTTTTAAATATATGACGTGGTGGTTTAGATCACAGGACTAAATCTCAGCTACACTGGGGAAGTAGATAAGAACACTCCAGACATGTAAGAAGCTAGATACAGACATTCTTCTTTACCTACCTACACTCTAGTAAAGAAATTACTGTCAGTGGAACATAAAATATATTCTGAATATTATTTCAATATTCTACTGACACTTAGTCTTATTAGAACATAAATTCAAGTTGCTTACTATGTTTTTGTAGGCTTATAAGAATGCCCAGAGGTTATTTAGCACAATGCATAAATGAAGCATAATTTAGATAAGTGCAATAAAGTGCTCGATTTTCTATTCTGTATTGGGATGAGCAAATTGATCACTAGAGAGTACAATGAGTAGAATATCTACTAGAACCAAAGAATTCTAAAATTAGCATTTTTAATTGAATGCCATCATAAGATATTATTCTTCCAAGAAAAGGAGAATTTACCAAATTTGAAATAGAGTTGTTGAATATTACCACTTATCAACTCTCTATTTTTTTTAATCTACTGAAAGAGGAGATTGAAGTGGAAAATTTCACTTTTTAAGGTTGATTTCTTGTACAAGTTAAAGTGCTACTTAATAATATGTGATGAAATAAAATGTGGAAGGCATATTATATACCAGAGACAATGCTAGGCACTGGTGATTAAAAATAGATGAATGAAATAATAATTAGGTCTTGATAATACATGACCTCTATGTAAATGTATCCACAAATATTGCAGTAGGAGGACTACTAAAGTAATAGAAAACTATGCTTGGTAAAAAGGTGATACAATAGGGGGAATGATTAACCAAGATGCTTAGGGGTGGACAGTCCAGAGAAGGGCTCAACAGAGGATATATTACCTAATATTATCTATTGACACTTGGCACTTACCTTCTCCTCTTCAATATCTCTATACCTTTACAGAGGTTGAAAGCTAAAAACTGTAATGAGATGCTCTAGTGCAAAATTTGCAAAGCAGGGGAGAATAGAGTCAATTTTCCTTTAGCAAGGATGGCAGCTGACATGTAAGGATCCAGCAAACATTGGTTTTTAGCGATCAGACTCCTTGTTTCACTGCCAAGTCATCCACCTTGGCTGTTGGGGCAGCTGTGACACTGGTGGTAGTTTTGTGGCTTTCTGACCTCTGACTGGCAGCAGCAGCTCCCAATTTTTGGATTACACCTGCAGTGTTGTGACCCGAAAGCTCATTGGTGGCCCTCTAATCCTTTCAATAGTTTTGTTGGCATTTCATTTCCTGCATTAAACGCCTTCTTGTCTGGTATGTTAATATGAATCAAAGTAAGTGATTATTGCTGCAGTGCAAGGAGCTTGGAGAGATGGAACATGAGGTTGGTGTGTTAAAAAGAAAATAGATTATATTGTGAGTTGTGTGCTTTTCTGCAACTGGCATTAAGTAGCTGCTGAGTTAATTTGACCTGTGAGAGGTGCTATGAGGGCTGTATTTTTAGGTGGGAGGAGGTGGTTCAGAAAGGGGAGAACGCCCAGGGAAGCATGTGGGGTAAAAGGTCATCGAAGAGAAAATTCTGTTCAGGTTTAGGTCTTTGTGTTAAACTATTGTGTTTTTTTTTTTTTTCATGAAAATGTTTTTAAGAAAATGCATTGTGCTAGTTTGTTTTCCAATAGTCTTCCATTTCAGAAAGAATCAGGGTTTTGGAAAAATGATTTTTCTTTTTCATGTTCAGAGTACATCTCCTTTCTTTGCTATCCAAAAGTATCTTCAGCCTCAGATATTTCAGATTTTCAGGAAAAAATATGTTAAAGCAAAAGAGAGCTGCTGATCTATCTAAAAAGGGGATATTTTTGTTTTCCTTTGATATTTGCATCAATTTAAATCAAAATTTCTTTTTAGTGCATAAAATCTTATTTTCTTGTAAATTATTGTAGCACAGTGAGAAGGGAGAGAATAGCAAAAGAATTGGGGGCCTTGGGGAAGGATGCATTTGGCGGTTAGAATCAGGATTGGCATGGTTGGTCCCAGGCAGGCAAGCTCCTGCCAAGCTGTTGGAGGAAACTGTGAGGGCTGCTGCGTTTGCTCACTCCACACCTTTTCTTCAGTGTTTCACACAGTCCTCCCTTGGAAATGAGCCTCTCACTTCCTTTCCCTGCCTCGCCCAAGGGAGGCTGAACAAATAGCAGAACACCAGGATGCCAATGTTAGCAAAAAGTTTGAAAACTATGTTATGTCCTTAAAAAGGCAAACAAAAGCAAGGAAACATTTTTCTTTCAGAATCAGACTGTAATGTGATTCAGACTTCTATAAAGAAAGAAGTAGGATCTGGTCTATGTTTGGGTAGGAGGCTAAGTTTGGGCTGCTCTAACAAAATACCAAAAACTTATAAACAATAGAAATTTCTTTCTCATAGTTCTTGAGACTGGAAGTCCGAGATCAGGGTGCCAGCACGCTCCAGGTCTGGTGAGAACCTCTCTTCTGGTTACACACTATTGACTTCTCAATGTGCCCTCACCTGGCAGAGAGCAGAGAGAGGAAACAAGCTTTCTCCTGACCCTGGCAGAAACACTAATCCCATTCATGGGTGCTTCACCCTCAGGACCTTATCTACTCTTAATTATCTCCCCAAGGCCCCACCTCCTAATACCTAGGGCATAGGATTTCAACATATGAATGTGTGTGTGTGGGGGAGATAAACATTCAATTCATAATAGTAGTTCTCTTCTGCACCCTTGACAAACATGGACCTTGAATTAAGAATATTATATCTTTTGTAGGCAAGACCTTTCTGACCTGCTGCAGAGAAGCAGAATTATTTGCCAATGGACGTTTGTCTATCAATGGGCAATACTACATATAAACTAAAATGTCATGCATATTTATTTTTTAGATAACATCCTTCATTAAATAATCTATTATTTGTCAAATAAATATTTCCTTAAAGAATGATTCTTTAAAAATGGGTATGTATACTATGGAATAAAAATCATTAATAATTTTTAAATTACTAACTCAAGCATAAAGGAATATTTAAGAATAATTACTGTATAGTGGAGCTCTCCTTCAGTTAATTTTCAGTCTTTTCTGAACAAGGCTGGGGACCTCTTTAGCCATATTATCCCTTTCTTTCTTCATCTAGGTTTCTGAGTCACCATTCATGAACCATGTCAGTCTCTGAACGAATGCTTATTTATTGGGTCTTCAATATTTATTGAATATTAAGTTCAAAGTTTTTAGTCTCATCCATAGAGTTGAAGAAGGCTTTGCAATTAATCCATGTTGCTTACTTGCCTTGTTCTTGCTGCCAACTGCACAAATCCACGTATTTTTGGGGACTAGAGGATTTTTGTCTCGAGAAATGTCAATTTCTTGGGGAATTGCTTTCTTTTTTACAGTGGAGCTAACTGGGCATGTGCTCTGTTACTCTTTTCTGTGACCTCTCAGATCTTGAAAATCCCAGTAACACTCTCTCATTATCTACAATGATGAAAGAAATATTGTAGCTCCTGGAAATTTGGAAAGAGAAAAACTTTTAGGATGAAATAACTTTCCTCCAATACATCTTGATCCCTTCACAATGCCAAAACTGTGGCTTTACAATTCACATGCCAGGTTATCAATAAGTGCTGCATATAGCAATGTGGGAGGTTCTGTTGAACCATTTCCTGGTTACTTTTGTGCTAGCTATAATCTTTTAGGCCAGTGATGGCGAACCTATGACACGCGAACTCATTTTTTTGGTTGATTTTTCTTTGTTAAATGGCATTTAAATATATAAAATAAATATCAAAAATATACATCTTTCTTTTACTATGGTTGCAAATATCAAAAAATTTCTATATGTGACACGGCACCAGAGTTAAGTTAGGGTTTTTCAAAATGCTGACACGCTGAGCTCAAAAGGTTCGCCATAACTGCTTTAGGCAGACAACTCACTATTCCCAAATGATTACAATTCTTTCCTTCCTGCTTGATCACACAGCTCCTCTGCCTGAAATGCCTTTCAACTTCATTTCTTACTTGTCATAGTGATGCCCACCCTTTGAAGTCAAGTTAAAAGTGCTCTGTCTCCATGAGGACTTTTCTAGTAAGTCTAGATTTAAGTGATCCTGTTCTCTTTTGAAACCCAGATCCCTGAATTTTACGATGTTAATGATATTCTAAACCATCAATTTTGGTTACTTGCCTATTACCCTTTTATAAATACAGGTGTCCCAAAATAATGTATACATGCACGTTGAGTAATTATAAAGGCAGTGTTCATTAAAATACATTTTATTTTCAAAACAGAGATATCAGCTTTTAAAGTATGTATATATAAATATTTTTTGGACACCTATATATCTGATTTTGTCCCTCAAAGGTTTTTAAGTGGTTCTCTCTCTTATTAGAGGTAAACTGCTGAGAACAAGATTATTATATATGATCATGTTAGTTATCATAACAAATAAATCTTAAACTCATAATGCTTTAACACAATTGGAGTTTATTCTCACTCTATAGCACTTCAGTGTGTTCTCTGACCTGCAGTCTTCTGGATGGTGATGTAGCAACCAGGCTCGTTCCATCTCAAGACACTGCCACCGTCAACTCAGTCATAAGCTATGTAAATGTGGAATCCCTATGTTGCACACCTGAAACTAATATAACATTGTTTGCCAACTCTGCTTTAATAAAAACAAAAATAAACCAAACAACAACACAAAACCAGCCATGTGGTTTCCAAGGAGGCCATGTGAGGACAAGAGAGCACCTGCCATCTGTGGTCCTGTCATCACAGATGATGGGTCTGTTGCCTCCAACCAGTGCTCATTAACCAGGTTGGCCCAATAGAGTTCACGTCTCTTCAGTTACATTCTGCAGTCACCTGGTCACAGCTAGATGCAAAGAAAGACCAGGAAATACAGCGTCCGACTAGATGACACTTCCCTAGGCAGTGTGGGATGGGAAACAGATCTTTGTTGACCAGGTAGCTCTGCTTCAGTGATACTGCCTGTCATGGGTCTCTACAGACCTCTTGTCCATATGAGGTGCTTTATATATGTTTGTTAAAAAAAAAGAATCAGTGAATAAATACTGTGTGCCAAGTCTAGGGTGAAGGCAATTAGAAGGTGAGAACATGTGCTTTATGGCTACTGGGTGTGTTCACAAACTTCTTTGCTTCTAAGGAGAAATCATCAGTTTGGGACTTATCTATAACCATGTCTTGATCCAAAGGTCACAGGTTATTCTACAGAAGGAGTGATTAATACTTATGAAAATATGTAGTCATCTTTTTAAAGTACATTTTATTATTTAACTTCTTTAAAAATCGCTTATTTGACAAAAAAAATTAGAAGGTATGTTTCTGTTTTAGAAAATAATTGTTCCTGTTGTTGGATAAACACCCATTTGTTCTAATGATTAAAGAAGGGTTTTGTTATCTTGGGAAAGGCTCCAATTTTTAAGAGGCAGGGAGAGAATCACATAATTTCTAAGGGGATGCAGTATTTTTCTTCCCCATAGGAAAGATTCATTCGTACCGTTTTTGCTATTTTTTCCCTAACAAGAGGCAATAGATAGGATATCTATTCAAAAGTGTGTAATGTTACAAAATGACAAGATGTCAAATGCATAGGCTAAGGGAAAGTATCTCTTATTGCAACGTATTTTTTTTGGAAGCTTCTAGCACCCATTAAATTGTACAAGTGAACAAAATTGATAGTTGTTAAAAATAAATTAAAGCATCAGCCATGGTATATTTAGAGTCTGCAAGTAAAACAACACACTTTAGACCTGAACTTGTACTTCATTTTATATGTGTGTTTACTCGGGAATTGTTATGCCTTATCACTTTTATTGTTCTTTTATCACAGCTGTGTGAAAAATTACAGTTGGAGTGGTGTTCATGTTTTTACTAAAATACATTTTATTTCATGCTATGAAGCAGATTGCTAACGTTTGCTTCTTTTATTGTTATGGCTGCATGGCTCCCTCCACTCCAGTTAAGATAGTATCAGTATGTCTATGAAAAAAATCCTTTTTATTTATGTATTTGTTTTTATTCTTTATGTGATTGCTTTAGCTAAGCAGAGGTGCATCTTAGAAGAACTCATGCTAAAAAATTGACAATAAAACCTAAGCACAATCACTGACTACAAATTCCACGCAACAAATATTGCATCTAAAATGAAGGTAAAGTTCAAAGAGGATTATTTCCACAGGATTTGATAAGAAGGAGCCTTTGAATTGTGACTTACCCATTCACTTTCTCGAAACTGAGTGTGATATTTTGGTATGTTAGATGTCAAGAAACCAGAGGAACTGTTAGAAAGTACACTCTGGGTTGAAACTTGGAGGGCAGACCTTTACCTGGAAGTACATGTAAAACTTGAGGTGATGGGGCTTTGAGCTGTGGAATAAACATATTTTGAATAGGGAAACTGAGTTTTCTTTCTTACCACTGTTGTTTAAAAGGCATAGTGTCTTGCTCTAGCCTTTTGGCTCAGTGGATAGAACATTGGTCCGCAGACTGAAGGGTCCTGGGTTCGATTCCAGTCAAGATCACATGCCTCAGTTGCAGGCTCCATCTGGCCCCAGATTGGGGCACGTGGGGGAGGCAACCAATCAATGTGTCTCTCTCAGATGGACGTTTCTCTCTCTCCCTCCTTTGCACTCTCTCTAAAAATCAATCGAAAAATATTCTAGGGTGCAGATTAACAACAACAAAAGATGTAGTGCCTCATTTAGCTTTGCTGGAGTAAGGGCCATCATCAGTGCTTGAGAGCATCATTTTGATTCTCTTCCTACTTTTGGCCTAGAAAGTGCTGAAGCTGTCTTACTTTTCTAAGTCATCCTGCTTACCACCCTGTTGGCGAAACAGCTGGGAGACGTAATCCAAGGAACAAACATTTTATAGTTTCAGATTTACCTGGTGATAATTCATTCACCCAAAAAACATGCACAGGCGAGTACCAGGGAAACGTAAAAATCTGTGTCCGAGGCTCTGGGCTAGGGAGCTTGCATGGGGGAGAGTTACCAGGGAAAATGTCCTGGTGGCTTTGCAAGTATTTTACTTCCTGTCTTACTTTTCAGCCATGTCCCCTGTTTTTGTTTTAGGCACAGGGATAAGGCTAAAAGGAGGGAGTGGGCCAGCCTAACCTGCCCCTCCCCCCCACCCCAGTTCTGCCTGCCTCCTAAGGAATAAGAACAGGAAAAAGCCAGAACTCCCATGTCTTCTGCCATCTGTGGTCCAGTCATCGCAGATGAGGGGTCTGTTGCCTCCAAGCAGTGCTCCAGGTATTCCCCATCCATCGTTTTGATGCCTATTTACTGCATGGTTTAATTCACACTTTATCCTACACATTTCTTAACAGTATAGGATACTGTATTGTTACCCTAACACAGTTAGAAAATTGAGTCAAATTCTAAACCAGAACTCCTGAAGTTAACCTGGCAGCACCATCCCCAAAGCTAAGGAAGGCTGTGTAGAGACTGCCAAGTTCCCTGCCACATCTACGTCACACTTATTCAGTTATCAAACATGGACTCCAAAACAAATAGGACTGGTCAGGGAGAATGCATACCACACGTAAGGAATTTTGAGAATCGGTGGTTATTTATGACTATTGTGGTTTGAAGTCTAAAACAGTAAACATTTCAGAGCATGAGGACAGTCTGTTAACCACGATCAAACAGAACAGTCAGGCCGGGACACTTGCAACACAGATTCAGTTGGTTTCTAAGGCAAGAGGAAGTAAGACACTCAGGAAATCATTGTAGCAAATATAGGGAGATCATCAGAGAGGCATGAAATGCCTTAATTTACATAGGAGGAAGGGGAAAAATTCCGGTTGCACTTCCAGCCCAACCCCCCGAGACTCCCCTGCAGCTACACAGAAAACACATTGAATCTGAGATTTACTCTGCAGATTTGGGAGGGAGGGAAATTATGTCCTCTGCCCTGAGGCTGCAAGCTGAACATTACAAATAGATGCATCTGGGCTGTGCAGGAAGAAGATACACTCAACGCTACCCAAGGAGGCAGAGAGAAGCCCATCTGTGTATAAAAGCCAGACTTGGGCTGCTTTTGCTTTTGTGGTAAAAATCAATTCTGTTCAAATCCCAGCTAATGAAAATGTGCATCTGTAAATAAAAAATAAATCAAGGGAATGTATTAATCCTGCAGCTGCTGCCCACTTAACTTTACTTATAAAAAATAACTCAATTTTCTGGTCTGAATGGTCCTGCTATTTAGCAATGTGATGGCAATTTGATGGGGACAAAATAAGTATTGAAATCTATTTATGTATAACAACCTTGGCAATAAAAGCAGCTATACAGAAACTGTACAGTCATTTGCTTTTATAATTGTGTGGCTACTTGAGGTCCACAGGCTGACCCTAGAAATCCCTTACCTGGCTGTTTAAATTGCTGTTTAATTTGCCCATGCTATTAATTAAATTGTTTCTCTAACCTAGGACTGGCACTGTTTATTGGTCAGCTGGGCAACCTTCCAAAATTGGAGACTAGAAATGGTCCCTGACCAAACATTTCCTACCACTTGCATGAAATGTTGTTCTTTTCAGTTGTTAGACTATTATTTTATCAAGGATAATACATTAGTTAGAATTATATAAAAATTAATTCATCTCATCTATCACAACCCATTATAACTGAAAATGAGGCAAAACCTCAAATAAAAAAGAAATAAGAATATTTCAGTTCTGCCCTGACCTGTTTGGCTCAGTGGATAGAGCGTCAGCCTGCAGACTAAAGGGTCCCAGGTTCGATTCTGGTCAAGGGCATGTACCTTGGTTGCGGGCACATCCCCAGTAGGGGGTGTGCAGGAGGCAGCTGATCAGTATTTCTCTCTCATCGATGATTCTACCACTCTATCCCTCTCTCTTCCTCTCTGTAAAAAATCAATAAAATATATATTTTTTAAAAAGAATATTTCAGTTCTGATGAAGAAAGAGAAAGTTTTGGAATGGCACTATATTGAAAACAATTAGCTCTCTGAGATGTTTGAAAATTCTTACAGATCTTGGCTTATATTCAATTTTTGCTAGTGTTACGATGGAATGAGGGCAGGGATAGGTGCAGTTATTAAGAATAATTTTATCCTAAGAGAGAAGAATTCCACAGGTAGGATTCTGTTTAGAGCATAGTATAAGTGACATTGAGCTAATAGCCTAAAAGATAAAAACTCTCCCAAATAAAAAACAGAATGTCTGATATAGAACTAAAGAGACTGCAGCTTCAAATACCAATGGAAGTCAGTGAAATTGTAATTGAGCTTCTCTCTTTTGGATTTTAACAATTTATTTATTACCTTTTATGTAAATAACTATAGGCTCAGTGCACGAAAATTTGTGCACTGGGTGGGGGGCATTCCTCAGCCCAGCCTGCACCCTCTCGCAGCCCAGGAGCCCTTGGGGGATGTCTAACTGACGGCTTAGGGGAGCGGGCCTAAGCCACAGTCAGACATACTTAGCACTTGCGCGGAGGCGTGAGAGACTCCCGTCACCAACGCTGCACTTGCTAGCCATCAGCACTGACCACCAGGGCGCAGCTCCGGTACCACCCCCTGATTGCCCCACCACTGCTGGTGGCCTCCCTCTGTGGAAGGCAACTGGCAGGGCGATTGGGGGATGGCACTGGCTGGTGAGCGGCTGGCCCCGCCTGCTGGTCATCCCCCTGCCACCGCTGGTTGCCACTGCCCTCCCTCGCCCACTGCCATCGTTTCCCGCTGCCCACTGGTACCTGCCTTGGCTGGCCTAGCACCGCCCACTTGCCAGCACCGCCCCCCACTGACTGGTTGTTCTATTTTTTGGTCAATTTGCATATTAGGCTTTTATTATATAGGATGCTAGATTCTCTTAATAGACGCTGACTTTTAACTCCCCGAGACAAGGATAATACATTAGTTAGAATTTAAATGCTGACCTTACTTTCTAATTTTTAAAGCTGTATATTTATTTATCTTTTGTGCTGTTCATCTACATTTGGTTGTCATTGATACTAGCCAAAATGCACCAAGGAGAAAGACTCTAAAGCTCAATAAACAATTTATGCCATAGAAGCAATGTTTTAATTTCCTTGTTGTTTTTTTTTTAATCTTCAGAATAATCAGCAAAACAGTTTATTGAAATGGCTCTTATAATTGGCAGCCCTCATGGTTTGCAATCTTCATGGCTTGAAGAGTTTGTTCTGATGAAATTTTGTAGTGGTTCGAGAAAAGTCAAGGGTTTCTCTAAGCATCTCTTCTAACCCTTTTACTTAAAATTTCTGATTCCCCTGGAGATTTTTTATAAAGAAAGTACATTCATTTTCGTGTGCAAAATTGCTGCCTTGTTCCCTGGTATCTCATTCTTCATGGTGGCCACAGCTGAAATAATTTTTCTTTTCTGTTAAGCCTGATTGTGCCCACCATGCCCATTGCTTCCTGAAACAATGCAATTGATGGGAGTATTTTGCATTCACCTGACTGTTCCTACCATCTCTACCAATCCATTTTCATCTTTATGTCTTTTCGTGAGAGGCAAGCAGAGGAAATCAGTTGCATGATTCCAGTTTGAAATTTAGCTGATTGTTCTCAGTTTGAAGGGCGGTGACTAGACAACAGGAGGCAGCTGGTTGAAGTTCAGGGTTTGCTGGGTGCTGGTGGATTTTAAAATATGTTTAGTCGTTTCTGATGCTGTTCTCCTAGATTTTATTTGATAATGGTAAATTAAATTTTAGAGAGGTACTTTGGATAATTTGTTTTATTATTTTTTTCTCATAAAAAAGTCTGTATAAAATGGACTTGTGATTAGTTGTGTTATTTTTTCTTTTTCAAATGTGAAAAAGAGCTTCATGTAGACGCACATTCCCCCACCATGCTACATTGCTAAAATGCTAATGTTGATGGGCATTTGTAATTGACTTATGTATTGAGCACAGAAATTGTGCTGGGATCTTTTTGCATAAGCAGCATGATCCCTGTTTATCATGGAAGTGCTTGTCTTTTCTACTAATTAGAAGGCTCATTCTACATTCAGTTTTATACCATGTGCACCAAGATTCTTCAAATCATACATAGGATTATATTTAAAGTCCTTGGAAAACAGCCTGGGGCAAAGCTTGGGTGCTAATGTTTTATTGGTTATCCAATCCCAGGGCAGTGAGAGTGACAGAAAAGGGACTTAGGTAAAGAAGGAAGAAAACAAATATAAGGTCATGCATTACTGATCCATCTTTTGTCTCACAAAGGTGGTGTTCCAGCCATACAAGGTCTTTTCTCACGATGTTCAGAACCACCTGGCTCCCAAATGGCCCACCATAGGGGGGAGTGCAAAGTGAATTTCTCTATTGGCTTCCTCCCATCTCGTTTTTCACTGGTCAAAGTAAACACGATGGGCGTTGACACCCCCAGATTTTTAGGTTCTATCATTAGGTTGTGCAACAAGGGAGTCCAGATCCCCTGGATACTTTAGCTGGATACTTCGCCTGAGTCAGGAAGTGGTGGGAAGAGACTGAGAATACAGGTTTTGAACCACTCACTGTTCTGGGTCTTAGAATTGGCCTATGAGATGGTGACTTAGTGGAACCGGCCGAGGGTCCAGAAGACAGGGAGATGGGGAGAATGTGAGGCCATACATTTGACGTATTGAATACGAGTATGTTCCATCCTTACTAGCTGTTCATTGCTGTGTGCCCTTGACAAAAAGTTATTGTCCCTCTGATTCATGCTTGCTTGGTATATTCATTTCCCCCAGAGTTTTTCTTACTTATTTAAAAAATTATTTTGTGTTTTTATTTTTCTAGGGTGGGTAACATGTCCTTTTCTCCTTCTGGTCTTTTAGAAGCCAAGAGTGTACTGTGACACAGCATGAAGAAATGCCACGGCTTGCTTTAGATCAGTGATGGTGAACCTATGACACGCGTGTCAGAGGTGACACGTGAACTCATTTTTTTGGTTGATTTTTCTTTGTTAAATGGAATTTAAAATATATAAAATAAATATCAAAAATACAAGTCTTTGTTTAACTATGGTTTCAAATATCAAAAAAATTCTATATGTGACACGGCACCAGAGTTAAGTTAGGGTTTTTCAAAATGCTGACATGCCAAGCTCAAAAGGTTTGCCATCACTGCTTTTAAAAGTCCCAAGTTGAAAGATACTATTCAATAATGCATAATGCAATGTTTCAAAAAGTCAATGATGATATAGTTGATTCTATTACATTGATTTGTAATCTGACAGCAAGCATAAATGTTAACAATTTGATTATCACAATACTAAAAGTGCTCTGATACCCTCTATAACCAGGAGTGGGGAACATCTGGCCCGCAGGCTGTATTAGGTCCGAGAAATCATTGGATCTGGCCCTGTCAAGGCATTAGAAATGAGTTAATTAAATGTCTGACCAAATATAGAAGGCTAATGTTTAAGTTGATAATTTTTTATGGCCCTTAAATGATGTTATAAATATTCAAATGGCCTTGGCAGAAAAAATGTTCCCACCCCTGCTCTATACAAAAGAGCTAGAAAAATTGTGAGCCATCATGTGGAGATGATAGTAGTTGGTAATATGCCCAGATCCAAGTTCATGTGAGGGGAGATGTGAGATGATTTGCTTTGGAACATATTGATTGTATCAAACACAGGGGTCAGAATTGACCATGGAGTGGCTTTGAGATCTTAGCTAAAATTCCTAACTGACGTCTTCTGGGTCCAAAGTCCTATTCTTTCACTTACGAGTTTATGACTTCGAGCAATATTGATCCTCTCTAAGTATTTGGCTTCCTCATCTGTAAAATGGCAATAATATTAGCATTTCTCTGTGCTCCATGAAAGCTGCAGCATTTTATTGTTATTGCTATTATATAGAGAAAATAAATATCATGACTCGGGTACATAAAAATGTTTTAGTATGACCTTCCAGTATTTGAAACATAAGACTTTTTCCTATGAAACTCTGAGTCTAAAGGGTCCACAGTGCCCTTTTCCTACTAAGAATTGCAGTTTTTGGAGGAACCAAGGTGGCAGCACAGGTAAATACCTGTACTTGCTGCTTCCCACACCACATAAAAATTACAACTAAAATACAGAACAACTATCATCCAGAACTGCAGGAAAGCTGGCTGGGTGGAAGTACTACAGCTAGAGAGGTAAAGAAGAAAGTGCATTGAGACTTGTAGGAGGTGCAGAGGTATAGAACGGGCTGGTCCGGCACCGGGATGTGCGGTTTTTTTAATCGGGAGGGAGATCACCTCTTTGGAGGCTTCCTGCAGGAGTGAGGGGTCCCAGCTCCACACCAGACCCCCTGTCCAGGGTTCCAGAGCTGGGGAAAGAAGTCCCTATGGGCTGTAAGAACTACGGACTCTAAAAACCAGTGCGGATTAGGGCTGAGTGACACACAGGCTGCTGGAGACCCAACTGCTCCTCTTAAAAGGCCAGCACTGCGAACTGAATTTACAAGGTCCCACTTCCTCTGAGCTCCAGTGCTGGGCAAGGCTCTGGGGGACCCCAACATATATGGGGAGAAACTGGACTGTCTGGCATTGGGGCAGGAACTTGAGGGTAGCTTTCTTCCAGATGGAAGTGCTCACAGTGATCATTGTTCCCATGCTGGGACCTCCCTGGTGCAGGGCTGACTGGCAGTCATTTCTATTTGCTCTGCCCTGGTGATTCCCTGAGACCCCATCCCATCCAATTTACAACCCCACCCAAGCTGTGTGCAGCGGCTTTTGCATATGAATGCCCTGTCCTTTCTCAGCCTAAAACCTGACAAACAAGCTGCAGCTGGGTCAGGGAGCCCCAAAGCTATCAATAAAAGGCCCAAGGCCAGTACCAGCACCAGCCTGCCTTGCTTCACAGCTGGGCCTCATCGGGCACTTCCAAACCCAATACCAAGAAGAGGAATCTGCAGATCTCTCTGTAGCTCCTGCTGAGTGGCCCCAGGCAGTGGCTGACTTGCACATTCCTGGAGACCCAAGAGCCAGTGTACCCAGTGGTCAGTGTGAGGCAATACCAGATTACAACTCTTCACATCCATAAGTGACACACTCCAGGGGCAGACTCAGTGAGCACCAAAGCCCCATTGAAGCAAGTCCTGCTCCATAAGGGTGTCTCCTGCATAGCAGCTCTCCCACTGTAGTAGCAGCTGGTCCCCATAGCCAATTGCCTGGAGGTCAATTCCTCCCAGTGACACCAACAGCAATCAAGGCTCAACTACAAGACTGTGCATACAGCCCACAATGGGGTGCACCAAGAGTGTCTACCTCAGGTGATTGGGAAGACTGAGCCTCTGGACCCTATAGGACACCTACTACACAAGGCCACTCTATCAACTCAAGGAGACTTAGCAGCTACTCAATACATAGAAACAAACACAGGGAAGCCACCAAAATGTGGAGACACCTTTTTTTTCATCCAGTCTCCCCTCTGCCCCATTCCCTCTCATAGGTGTCAGTCTGTTCCACCTTTCTATTTTGTTTGGGGTTTTTTTGAGTTGGAGAATTTTCTGTCTATCCTTCCATGCTTCAAGGAGAGAAAAATATTAACTACATATTTCTTCCAGTTTTTTAAAAGTATACTTAGAACATTAATGTTTAAATATAGCTGGAGCTGACTTTAAGTTTGGGTTGAGGTGAAGAACTCTTTTTATTTATTTATTTTTATGTGGAAAATCAGTGTGTGTGTGTGTGTGTGTGTGTGTGTGTGTGTGTGTGTGTGTGTGTGTGTGTGTGTGTGTGTTTAACTCCTTTTTCTTATATAATTCTGTGCCATCTACCAAAATTTCATATATAGTCTGGGCTTATTTCTGGGCTCTGTACTTTTCCATTGGTCAGTTTTTCTTTCCTTATGCTAATATCATGTTGCCTTTTTAGTACAGCATTCTAATGAGTCTATATATATGATGGGACACATCTCCTTTTTTTTCTTCTTCTTCTGAAGTGCTATTCTTGGCTCTTTCTTCTTCAATAGAAATTTTAGACCCAATTTTTCTAATTCTATAAAAAGTATCACTGGCATTTTGATTGGAGATGCATTAAATTTATAAGTCATGGGGAGAACTGACATTTTTATGCTATGAAGACTTCCTATTCATAAGCATGGGGATAGATCTCCATTTATTTAGGTCTGCTTAAATATTTTTATTAACGTTTTATACATATCATTTGTAATGTACGTTGTAGTTTTTTGGTTTTATTTTAAACACTGTCTTAAAAAGTTTTCCCAATTCTCTGCTATAATGCTGGGTACGTGATGTTATATTTTTATCAGGGTATCATACAGAGATTATACATATGCATCTGTCCCTTATAGGTGGTGATAATTTTCTTTTCTTTTTCAAATGTTTTTATTGATTTTAGCAAGAGGAAGGGAGAGGAGGGAGGGTTAGAAACATCAATGATGAGAGAGAATCATTGATTGGCTGCCTCCTGTACTCATCCTACCAGGGATTGAGCCTGCAACTGGGCAAGTGCCCTGACCAGGAATCATATCTGGTTCATAGGTCTACGCTCAACCACTGAGCACAGTAGCCGGATGGTAGTGATAATTTTGCTTACTTGATTTATTTACACTATAATTACACCTTTCTTCTACTCCTTGTGACTAATAAATAACCTGTGAGGAGACATGAAGACCATGCAAATAGCCTCCTCCTCAAGTGTTCAGGATGAGAGCAAGTCTCAGATTCATCTTACCCTGTTCAGGGATTAATTATATTAGGGGGGCTGTGGGTAACTTTGTCTTTCCCTGGTCTGCTACCCTGGCCCCATTTACTCAGCAGCTCAGGTATCCACTCCCCACTTCTGGCAGTTGCCTGGTATTTCCACCAGGGCCTTGGGCAGTGCTGCTTAGGCTCTAGGCTCCTAACTATCCCATTTCCACCATTTGTTGTTGAAGGCTCAGGTCTGGATGGTCTCCCAGTTTGTTAATGTGTTGGTGGGGGAGGGTACGTTGAAAGTTTTTCTACTTTCTGTAAGGCCAGAGTGCCACAGGCATGAGTTTGGTGGTAGCAGAACAGGAAGGTCTCTCAGAGCTTCTAGTTAGTCTTGACCTTGGAAGCCAATGACCTCTGGGAATATTAGAGTATAATTTGTCATTTCATGAAAATATTTTCTCAATATTAAATTAACTCATTCCTCTCTGATATCATATTTGAAGCACTAAGCATTAAAAAAAATAACCCTCCACAAAATTAGATGATTTGCTTTTTCATTTGAGTGATATAATGGGTTAGAGAAACCAAGATGTCTCTGAAACATCTGAATGCTTTGAAGTTGAGTTCAGAAAGGATATTTCTTAAAACCTCTGAAAGGCAGAACACTGGGTAGTTAAATGATCTCTAGCTCTAACCCTGGATGATAATATCTAGATCCTTTAAAATAGTTTTGAAACACACAGATATCATAACTTGAAAGAGGATACACAGTGAATTGCTACTTCTTCCACAATTTTTTCTTTACTTTTAGGAAAATTACTTTTCTTTTCATGTGCTTGAAGAATAAAAGGAGAAACAGTTTTAGAGGATTTTAAGTTATTGTACACATTAAGATAAATGCTAGAATTTTTCTCCTTTCTTTTATTAAGGAGACAGCTGTAGTTCAATTTCTTTCACTTATTTTGTAATAGCACTGTCTGATTTGAAAGATTTCAGGCTGAAAATCTAGAGGTAGTGAACAGAAAATACCATTGAGATTATTTGAATTGCAGGAGGCTGGCATCCTATAATGCTTAGAAACACATCACCCAAGTGAATGTCAATGTATCTGCAGATTTTTTCATTATTAAAAGAATTGATTAGCTACATAAATTTAATAATTCACTAATTTTGAAGGGCTTTTTGGTTCTTGAAACTCTCAAGAACCCCAGTTGAATAAAAAACCCCAACTGAACAGTAAGAATTTTTGTACTGTAAAAATTATTTTGAAATAGGACAAGCGAGTTCTGGAGTTGCTTTATCTGGAGACAGAAATACAAGTCCTAGGGCCATGGCAGCTATTCCCCCTCCCACCTCCACCACCACCTCCCAAATCTGGATTTACTTTAACAATGTTGTCAGAACACTTTTTGCAATTGTATTATTATTATTTTTTATCTTGGGGAACTGAATTAGTTTCCTAAGGCTGCCATAGCTAATCACTACCAACTTGGTGGCTTACAACAATAGCAGTGTGTTCACTCAGTTCTGGAGACCAGAGTCTGAAAGCCAAGGAGTGGGCAGGGCTGTGCTTCCTCTGTGCACTCTGGGGGAAAACCGTTCCTCGCCTCTTCCAGCTCCAGAGTCTGACATTGCTTGGCGTTCCTGGCCCTGTGCCTGCGTCAGTCCACTCACTGCCTCCAGGACCATGTTGCCCCCTCCTCTTTGTGTGGCTTCTTCTCTGTGTGTCTGAGTTAGACCCCACTGCCTTTTTCTTATAAGGTACATATGGCATCCAGGGCCCACCAGGATAACTGGGAATAAGTCTCCTCTCTCTACTCCAGTCTCTAGTCTCCCTCCAGTACCCATTCCTAGAGTATCTAAGAGACCCAGCGGAAAGATGGTTTGCAGAGTCCCAACCCCAGTACCCCAAAGCTGAGTGTGAGGGAGTAGGTTTAGAGCTGAGAGTCTGTAGCTTAACCATCTCAAACTTGGTCACATGATATATAAGTGAAAACGAATGAGATCATCCATGTCGTTTTAACCGTAAAGCATGGAGTCTTATCTTTCCTAAGTCTTGTTTTCTTTCGGAAGCCTTGCTTAATTCATTTGGAGTGAGTGATTGAAAGGCAGACTGCTCAGTAAGGGATCTGCTTGTTTATTGAGAGAAGAGAGCACAGTCATGCTAACTATTCATGATTCAATTGCTGGGTTTTTGAGAGAGAGGATCGACATTTCCAGAATGGAGGTGTCAGCTTTCTGGGGGCCTTCGGGGCCTGTTGGCAGGGTGAGGGTGGGTGTAGGGAGGCTCTGACGTTGTCCGGATGTGGTAGTGACTGCACTGAAAGAAGATGCTTCTGCACAGAACGAACAGCAGCGATGCTCACTCTTGAGAATCATTTAGAATTTCTTCCAAGTGCCCCACTTAGTCATAAAAGTGGATGCAATTTGAGAAAATTATGCACCTGGCCAGCTATTTTACTGAAGTGGTCAGTTTGACATTTTCCACTGATGTTTCATTTTGAATGGAGACTGCTTTTAGTAAAAAAGGTTTGCTGTTGACAGGTCTCAGAATAGATGCTTTTTGCCCTCCCACACTGCCCCTCACCTCTGCACAGAGGGCCAGCATGCTGTACCTCTTTGCATGTGGCCCCAGAACACGCCTGTTGTGTCAATTGGGCATCTTGCCCTGGACCATTTGCCTCTTGCCCCACGTACATACAGTTAGGAAGGCACAGGGCTGTGGCACCACTGAGGTATTTTAGCGTCTCTCCACAGGGGTGGAGGACTGATGTGAAACCTCTGGCTCTTTTGGCATCTTCCACGGTACCTGGGTGGTCTGGATTCCCAATGCCTGCTGGGGTGTCCTGGGAGCTATGGCTCTATGAGTATATATGTTTGCTAGTCTTAGCATCATTTTCTCTGAAGGTTCTCCCTGTCGTCATGCTAACCAGGGCTCCCCTGAGAATTCATGCTTTCTACCATGATTTTATCTCTCTCTCTCCTTTGATGTTCATTTACCCCACTGTCTAAAAAACATAAGCTTATCAGAAATGTCAGTTTTCCAGAAAATTTGTACCCATGTCCACGATGTGAATGCCAACCCCAAGTTGTTTAGGCTTTGCCACTCTTCTCGACTTCTAGCACAGACACCCCCGTTACTCTGTCCCACCTGATAGTATTATCCTTGAATTCTCAGGAAAGGAAGGAAGTGGTATGGAAGGGAAAGAAAAGGAAGAAGAATAGAAGCAGGAACACTGAATTAGAAAAAATTTTAATATGTGTTTGCTGAGGTTGTTTTTTGGTTTTCTCCTTTCAAAGAGTTTTAATGATTGGGCTAGAGGTGGGAGTGGAGAGGCCGAGGAGAAAGATAGAAAAGAAAAAGGAAAAGAGGCAACAATGATCTCCAGTTTCAGTTAGAGTAGATAGAGTAAAAAGGGGCTCATTGCCAAACCTTCATCAGCGGTAGACCATCCAATGACACATTCATCTACGGGCAAGAACCTCTGAGCAGAGGGTGGAGGACTCAGGTCTCAAACAGGCGCTCAGTGCTGCCAGCACTCCCTCCACACTCCCCTTGAGTATTTACTCTTGGCCTCTTTCTGTCTCATTCTGTGCTGACACAGTTGTCCCAGGTACTTCAATAAGAGAAATGGAGTAATCAGATTAGAACATTTTTGTACTCAACATCTCCAGCTCTATCCACTCACCTGCGTTATTAGTACCAGTTTTTGTTTTTGTTTGTTTTTGCTTTGCTATTTTCTGAAGTGTCCACACTCTTACCAAAGTCAAATACGCCACCTTCTTTGGGTCCTGGATGATCCCACTTCTTTTCGTCTTTTCCAACCTTTGCTTCTACAGTTCTTCCTCTTTTATTTGGTCAATTCCCTTCACGCTACAGGTTCATTTCTGTCAGCACCCCACCTTAAAAACAGCACAAAACACCCCACCAAGTGCCTCCTACAGGAATTCTTAGATTCTGCTTAAGGTCCTATGATGAGGTCAGCCCTGGGCTAACACTGTGTCTTCTGCACTTCTCATCCATGGTGTCTTGATACAGTGTATTTTGACAAGGTGTGTTGCAGATAATGTTACTATTAATTGTTGATGTATTAAAATTTGTAGTTGATTTACTTATACAATTAGAGTGCAGTTAATGGCCCTATCAATATCACTCATTCGCTAGCATTATTATTAATATTACTACTATTATTATTAAATTATATTATATTATTGTTCATTTTCTCTGGTGGGAGACAAGGAGATGAAGTGCAAGTTTTCTCACTAAGAATAGTGTGTGTGTCCTGTGTGGAAGTAATAGTTATGACTGAAGAAAAGTTTTCTAATTGTTTCTACCAGTTTCCCCTATTTCCCATTTTATGTAGAAAGTTTTTCTTTCACCAAGCAGGTAGTTTCAGAATTTTATTTTCTTCTTTACAGACATACCAGGGAGACTAGTTTGCGTAAAAAAGTGATGTCACGAGGTGAATATTTCGAAAAAGTATTTTTGGGGAATCGCATACTTTGCTTATTTAAAACAATATAGTGACTGAGAAGGATTTCGCGCCAAAACTGTGGACCCTAAACTGGAAAAGAGTAGCTGGGACTTAAACTAATTAAAGTGCTATTGTTTCTTACTCAGCTACAAACCATAGTAATTAAAAAGCAAACAAGCTAAGAGACAAAAAATAAACCACAAACCAACTTTAAGGTTTCTAAAACAGCTACAGCGAACTATCAAAATATTGTATAAACCGAACCAGGATTTCATTCAGTATGAGACCCAGGTTGAAACTAGTGGTTTGACAGTGACACAAACTCATGACGTTTGAAGTGCAAGACAAGCTAAGTCCTGGATGGCACTGCTTGTTGGCAGACCCTGTGGGAGCCAAGGAGAAGACAGTGCAGGCACTTGTTACCTGCTCAATATATGCCTGTTCACTGGCTCAAACGTTCATTCCGTTGTCGTTGGCTAAATTGGTGATCACTTCAGCTTCACCCCTCAGCTCTAAATGATAGGTGGAATTCACCAGGTAAGAATTAGGGGAGCCTTTGTTTACCCCTTTGTTATCATTTCCTACTCAGCTTTCACTTCTCTTCCTTCTGAGCTGCCTCCTTATCCCTGAGGTGAAGACGGGGACATGTAATACTCCTCACTGTGCAGCATTATCTACACTAATAAAAGAGGAAAATGGTAATTGGCGTACGACGATACCCTTTTCATTGGCTAATCAGGGCTATATGCAAATTAACTGCCAACTAAGATGACAGTTAACTGCCAACAAAATGGTGGCTAATTTGCATATGTAGGCACAATGCAGGGAGGCGAAAGGGAAAGCAGGAAGAAGCCCC
>NW_006383018.1:1960249-1961725 GCF_000327345.1 Myotis davidii | reverse complement strand
ATTTTTTTCTGAACCATCCAAGAATAGGTTACATACATTATGCTTTTTTTCTTTTTATTATATTTTTACTGAATTCAAAGAGGAAAGAAGAGGGAGAGAGATAGAAACATCAATGATGAGAGAGAATCATCGATCGGCTACTTCCTACATGCCCCCCCACTGGGGATCAAGCCGACAGCCCGGGCATGTGCCCCTGACCAGAATCGAGCCTGGGACCCTTTAGTCCACAGGCCAATGCTCTGTCCACTGAGCCAAACCAGCCAGGGCAGGATTTACAGCTTTAAATCTGAGCTTTGGTTTATGGATGAAGAAAGAATGGAGAGGTGGCAGTGCCAGAGTTTTGAATGGGTCTTAATTGTTCTTATGTTCAGCAGCTGAGTGCTTGGAGCAAATAAGATTTTTAGAGATTCCTCATCTCATTCTGGTTAAATGATCTGCTGTGAAGTGCTTCCAGGCTCCACTGATGTGCTGGGAATGCTTTTTTTCTGAAGGAGAGGACTGAAGACTGAGTTAAATGTTGATCAAATGGGATTTGGTTCTCTCTTCTTGTTTTTAATTATTCTGAGGTCACCAAGTACAGAGGAGTCTTGCCTTCTATGGGCAATTATGCACGGATTTTATTCACAACAATTAATTTCCAGTTTCAGTTAGAGTAGACGGTATTTGCTAATGCATGTGGCCACAGTCTCTGAAGGAAGATACTTCCTCAAAGTGCTAAAGCTCTAAGCAGTAACAAAGTATAGAAAGAAGAGCAAAATCACTCCACTGATCAATATCCTTGATTTGTTCTTCACCAAATAAATGACTTGTTCTATGAGGGCTAAATCAGTAGGTCGGGAATTAGCCTGAGGTGTCTACTGAAATCAGACATGTACCTGGGCTACACTGGTCAGGTCATGAAACACACAGATGAAGTGTTACTTTGACCAGGAGTTTTGGGGGGTGATTTTTATCATCTTGTCAACATTGTTTGTTAATTACAGTGAGGCTGATGATTTGCACTTGGTCTCAGTGAGATCAGGGAGGGCTCCCCGGTTGAGGCTGACTATGTGGTAGGAATATGCCTCCATAACCAGCAAAATTAAAGAGCAAACAAGCAACTCAGCTAAGACTCCATTTTAGGCTTTCTGGTTCCACTGTGTGTCGTGCACATACGGAGGTTCCTGACCCAAGAGAGGAAGTGCGCCTTACAGAAGGAGGGCGAAGGAGCCCGTATCCCACCTCCCCGAGTGCTTGCTGTGAGGCAGCTTTTGCTGAGAAGCATATCCTTACTTAAGGTTGTTGCTGCATTGTATTCTTGCAGCAAAAAAAATTCCTGGAATTGTAACTTTATTTTAAAAATATGGCAATTTTGTAGACATTTAGACTTGATTTTTTGAACTTCTGTCTCCATTTTTTTAAATAAAGGCTATTTTTTTTTTTAAAGAGCAGTTTTAGATTCACAGCAAAATTGAAGGAAAGGTAAAGAGATTTCAC
>NW_006383018.1:1924238-1959386 GCF_000327345.1 Myotis davidii | reverse complement strand
AACAAAGCTGCAATAAACAATCCACATGAAGGTTTTGTGTGGACATCAGTTTTTAACTCCTTTATGTAAATACCAAGGGACATGAGAGCTAGATTGTACAATAAGAATATGTTTAATTTTGTAAGAAATTGCCAAACTGTCTTCCAACATGGTTATACCATTTGCATTCACATCCACAATGAAAGAGAATTCCCGCTGCTCCCATCTTTGACAGCGTTTGATGTTGTCAGTGTTCCAGATTTGGCCGTTCTCTTAGGTGTGTAGTGGCATCTAATTATTGTTTTAATTTGCATTTCCCTGATGACAGATGATGTGGAGCATATATTGTATCCTTTTCCATAAAAATTTTTTTTAGGCAGCCTGGATGCTTCTTCAGCACTTAGATCTGTTTAATGGGCCACCACTAGAGCCCTGCTCTTGGCAGTGTGTTTTGTTTCCTTGCAGAACACATTATTTGTATCTTTCACATTTTTAGAAATTAAGCCATCGATAATTTTGACACTGTTTTTAAAAATAATTATGCGAGTATATAAGTTATTTTTAGTTTTAAACTAAATTAAAGGAAGCAATAAAAATACAAATATCCTTGGGGTAAATTTAAAAAAAATCTTACAACTCTTTGTAAAATTTATATTAATCTACTGAAATCCAGTTTTCAAGATTATATTTGACTTGATCTACCACTCAGGGCTTTGCTTAAGCGAGGCCCTGTGCAGTAGCCCATTTGTTCTGTTTTTAGCATACTGCGTATATGTGTGTGTGTGGTTAGCTGCATTTCATGACACCCCATTAGATTAAACATCTTTGCATGGTTGTTCTCTCTTTGTTAAGAGCTAGGGGCATTTGTCTCTTGGCAATGGGTGCTGAGAGTAGGGCACGGCCATCCTAGCCCTGAAGGAATGTGTAGTATTTGAATGGTATGAAGGACCAATGATGGGCCAGGAAACTGAAATTCGTCTTTCATGGGGCAAACATAGACAAGTTTCAGCCTCCATTACTCTGTGGTATAGAGGTTTAATAGAACCTCATATAGTTAGAGTCTTCTCATTCTTTCAATGCAATCAAATCTCACAATAACAGCAAATCTGCTTCCTAATATTTGCAAAAGTCCCTTGCACACTGTTGTTACTTTGGATTTAACAAACAAGAAATTTCTTAATGAATAGTTTTTCTGAATCTAATTCATGGAAAGTAGAGGAGTAGGAAGGGTGTGTGTGTGTGTGTTCACCCCATATACTGTGTAATCTGGCTCACACATGTGCTGTTGTCTATGAAAGCAGGCCCACTCATTTTTTTTCCCCATTACATTTTCTCAATTTTAGTATTTTGCATGGGGTTAACTTTTGAGTTTTAAATATTAGAACACATTCGTGGTTTAGTTGGCTTCCTACAGAACTTCTGTCATGTGGATCAATGGAATTCTCTCTTCTTATGTGTATAATAATATCTTACCTTTAACAATCCTTTTAAAATGTCTCTCTGATATGTCATTTGGGCTCCTTTAATAGTGTCTACTGTACTGTCATATGCAGAACATGGATTCATGAAGAGTCAGTCTGACAGAAGCATGAAGGCAAGGACCCCCCAAAGAGCTTCACAATACCATCAGAAGCTGAAAGGGCAGCCAGGGTCTCAGGGCAAATTTGGGAGTCACCCAGCATTCATCAACATGGCATAGTGGGGAATATCAAAGACTCATGGAGGGAATGATGGTTTTGTTCCATTGAGTCCTTCCTTGTTCAGTTCAGCTGCCCTGAACTTCCACTTGAACACCTACCCTCACAGTCACTTCTCACTCTGCTCACGAGACAGTTTGTGAAACACAAGTGAGGGTGAGGTTCTATTTCCTCCTTCTTCTGTCAGTCCAAATACTTCAAGGAAGGCGACACTGATAGGAAGTAGAAGAAAGACTTGAAATCAGAGAGAACATGGAAATCATGTATACTTAGCCAATTGTAGTCAGACCGTTCATTAAAATTGTGCTTTGCCTTTAGGTCAAGAGATTCCAATTGATAAGAAATTGAAGCAATTCTCTTTTCATGATCATTAGCATTTGGCTTTCAGTTAGCAGAAGATCTTCAAAATTTTTAAAATCAACAGAACTTTTAACACAAACATATGAAAAAACTGATACAGAATGTACCAGCTTTATGTTCATCTATCTGTTCTATAACAGATTGCATAGGGTAAGACAAATAGGAAATTCATAATTTGGAAATTTATTAGGAAGTTTATGTCGTGCACTTATGTTTAATGTTTGACTTTTTTTCTATCACAATTCAGCACAAGGTAAGATTGATAGAGCCTAGATCCCTGATGTGAAGTATATGACATAAAATTTAAGTATTCTCAACACACACACACACACACACACAGCTATAGTCACCTTTTGTATCCTTTTGTAAAGGATACAAAAAAGGGGAAAAAAGCCTCAGAAATATAGAAAATATTTTGTATGTGAATGACTGACATTAAAGGCCCTCTTTCTCCAATCTAAGTTTAGAGTAATAGACATTAACAATATTAATTTCACCCATTCTGATGAATGTATAGTTGCATTTCATTGGGTTTTTAATTTGTATCTCCATGGTGACTAATAAGTTCATAGCCAATTGGATATATTCTTGTGAACCGTTTGTTCAAATTTCTTTACTAGTTTTCATTTGGTTGTCAAGAAATTAACTTATAGGAGCACTTTATATAGAATTCTGGATATGAGTCTTCTATGAGTTTATGTGACAAATATTTTCTGCTTTGAACTTGCCTTTGTATTTTGTCATGATATCTTTTGATGGACCGAAGTTTTTGATTTTTTTAAAAATTCTTGTGAACCGTTTGTTCAAATTTCTTTACTAGTTTTCATTTGGTTGTCAAGAAATTAACTTATAGGAGCACTTTATATAGAATTCTGGATATGAGTCTTCTATGAGTTTATGTGACAAATATTTTCTGCTTTGAACTTGCCTTTGTATTTTGTCATGATATCTTTTGATGGACCGAAGTTTTTGATTTTTTTAAAAAAGATTTTATTGATTTTTTTACAGAGAGGAAGGGAGAGGGATAGAGAGGCAGAAACATTGATGAGAGAGAAACATCAATCAGCTGCCTCCTGCACACCCCCCACAGGGGATGTGCCCGCAACCGAGGTACATGCCCTTGACCGGAATCGAACCTGGGACCCTTCAGTCCACAGGCCGACACTCTATCCACCGAGCCAAACTGGCTAGGGCGACAATCATGTACTTTGCAAAGTGTTCCCCTTGGTCTTTCTAGTACCCAATCAGCTTTGCTCACTCTTTAGGTTCATATTCCCTTGTTATTTCTATTCATTCTCATCCTAATCCCCTTTTGCTCTCATGATTGACTTGCTGCTTTATAAAGAAAACTAGAGGCCTGGTGCATGGATTCATGCACGGGTGGGGTCCCTTGGCCTGGCCTCAGGGATATGGCCAAAACTGGACCCCTGAGGGGTCGCAGATTGCAAGAGGGTGCAGGTCAGGCTAAGGGACCTCACCGGTGCACGATCAGGGTTGGGGAGGGACTGTGGGAGGGTTCCAGGGTGTGTCTGGCCCATCTTGCCCAGTCCTGATTGGCCGGATCCCAGCAGCAAGCTAACCTACTGGTTGGAGTGTCTTCCCCTGGTGGGCAGAACATGTCATAGCGACTGGTTGAATGGTTGAATGGTCAACACTTAGCATATTAGGCTTTTATTATATATGATAGGAGCTATAGTATTGCCTTATATATTAAATATGCAATTTACTTGACATTGCTTTCTATTTTTTTATTTTATTTTATTTTTCACTTTGTATTTAAAACAAGGGTCAAAGCATGTTAAGATCTGGAAGCAGTCCAAATGCCCATCAGTAGATGAATGGATAAAAAACCTGTGGTACATTTATACCATGAAATATTATGCAGCTGTGAAAAAGAAGGATCTCTTACCCTTTGAGACTGCATGGATGGTAAAGGTCTGCCAGAGAAAGATGTTCTCTGCAGTGTGAGGGAATGACTCAACACAGGAAACTGTGGTGTCTGCCTTCCAAGCTCTAGCCCTAGAGCCCCTAACTCTGGCTTCTGCTCACACAGCTCTAGTCCACTCTGCCCTTCCTCTGCTGGAGCCCATGGTGAGTGGCTGCCTTTTTTGTTTTGTTTTCTTTGTACTCCACACACTCCCCAGTTGTCTACTTTCTCTCAATACATTAAAGACATATCAGATATTCTGTCAGTTTTGTCTCCTCATGCCATTCTCCCAGAGCTCTCTGATCTGCCTCCATCTGGACCATTTTATAAATTGACTGCATGCCTGTCTTTCTAAGATTTCTTATCACCAGTTGTATTAGTTCCCTAGGGATGCTAGAACCAAGTATCACACACTCATTGCCTTAAAAACCAGAATTCGTTCACAGTTTCGCAGACTTGAAGTAAGAAATCAATGTGTTGGCAGGGTTGGTTCTTTATGGGATCTCTGAGGGAGACTCTATTGTATGATTCTCTCCTAGTTACTGATGGATGTGAGCAATCACTGGCATTCTTTGGCTTGTAAATCCACCACTCCAATCTTTCTCTCCATCTTCATATGACATTCTGTGTATTTCTGTGTGTTCAGATTTCCCTAATATTATAAGGAGAGGAATCATGTAGAATTTAGGGTTCATCCTAATCCAGTTATTACCTCATCTTAACTTGATTACATCTCTAAAGACTACAAATAAAGTCATATTTACAGGTTTTGTTGGTTAGGACTTCAACATAACACCATTTTCCTGGGATATCTTTTTGCCTCTCTCTTTAATTTGCCTCCCTCTCATGGATCCCATGTCTTCTCTTTTCTCAGTATACCCCTAATAATTGTAGAATATATCCTCCATTAGTTTCCTAAGAAAAGGAACAATGGAAATTTTCAATTTTTTTGAGATCTTCCATATCTTAAAGTATCTTTATTCTTCTTGTTGTCATTGTATTCTAGGTTGAAAATAAATTTTCCTTAGATTTTTGGAAGTATGCCTTCATTGCCTTTCAGCTTTCCATGTTGTCTTGAAAAATTCAAGGTCGTTCTGATTCTTGATCTTTTATATAAAAACTTCTCTTTTTTTTCCTGTGGACACTTTTAATATCCTCTCTTTATGCATAGTGTTCAGAAAATTGCACTGTGTTATGACCTAATATGTGTGAGTCTATTTTCATTCATTGTACTGGGAGGTTAATGGGCCCTTGCAAAATAGAAACTGTTTTTTCAGTTCTCAGAAATTTTCCCGAGTTGTTTCTTTAATACCACCCTTTGTTTTTCTATTTTATTTCTTTCTGGAACTTCTAATTTGATATTAACTTTTTGAACCAAACCTTTAATTTTTTTCTTTGCTATTTTTTTTTTTATCTCTTGATCTTTTGCTTTCATATTTTTTTCTATTGAGTATTTCATTTCTGCTATTATGTTTTAATGTTTATAGAAAGCTTATTCTCTGATTGTTTCTCTTTTATTTTAAGAAGCACCCCAGTTTGTTTGTTTATTCAGCCAAATATCTATTGAGTGCCTACTGTGTCCCAGGCACATGTAGTTATTTAAGAGAAATTATTATGGCCCTAGCTGGCTGGCTCAGTTGGTTGGAGCATCATCCCATTCACCAAAAAAGGTTGCAGATTCAATTCCCTGTCAGGGCACATACCTAGGCTTTGGGATCCATCCCTGGTGAGGGCACAGGGGAGACAACTGATAAATGTTTTTCACATCTTTCTCTCTCTCTAAAAATTAATAAACATATATCCTTGGGTGAGGACTTTTTTAGAAAAGAAATTATTATGCACTTGTAATACATAAAAAAGCAAAACAAATATATTGCCTTTTTATAAAGGGGCTTATGACTGGCAAAGAGAGAAATATAATAAACAATGAAGATAATTAATAACTAAATTTTATAGTATGTTAGATGGCAATTACTTCTGCGTAAAAAGTAAAGGAAAGTAGAATCAATTGATATTGTTAGAAGAGTGGTAGGTTACAGTTTAAAGTAGCATAATCCAGATAGACCTTATTGAAAAGATGACATTTTCAACAAAGACCTAGCTGAACGAAAGAGTTACATGGGTATCTTTGGGAGCAGCGTTCCAAGCTGACTGACAGCCGGTACAAAGGCTCTATGCGGCCTTGTGCTCTTAAGGAAACAGCAAGGACGCCAGTGGCTGCAAAGGAGTGAGGGGGAGGGTGGACAGAGAGGGGAGTGGCCAGAGACAGGTGGGGCTTTGTAGGCGCCTGTGAAATTTCTGGATTTTACTCTGAATGAGGTAGGAAAGTTTTAAGCATAGGAGTGACATAATTCAGGATTTTATTTATTTATTTTTTCTTTTCTTTTTTTTTTTAAAATATATTTTTTATGGATTAATACAGAGAACTGACAGCCGGTACAAAGGCTCTATGCGGCCTTGTGCTCTTAAGGAAACAGCAAGGACGCCAGTGGCTGCAAAGGAGGGAGGGGGAGGGTGGACAGAGAGGGGAGTGGCCAGAGACAGGTGGGGCTTTGTAGGCGCCTGTGAAATTTTTGGATTTTACTCTGAATGAGGTAGGAAAGTTTTAAGCATAGGAGTGACATAATTCAGGATTTTATTGTAGCAGGATCACTCTGGTTGTTGTGTTGAAAAAGACTGTAGGAGGTGGACAAGCATAGAAGCACACCGATCTCATTGGGGATATTATATATATATAAAATAAATACATGCCAAACTGAAATTAGCCTTGATTATGACAGAAAACATTTTGATTACAACTTTTATATGGGTTCCTTAAATTAATCAATCAGCATGGTCTTGGGCTTATGTAGAATAATTAAGTATATAAATACTGCTGGATTTATCAAGGGATAAATTATAGTAAATGGAGTTATGTTATTTTATTATGGTTTGAGAAGGTTACTGCAGTTCAGAAATTAAAATTTGTGTCTGTGAAATTATGATGCAAGTTAGTCAGAAATATAATTAGGTAAACAAATTCCATTTACACATAGATTATGGACCTAATTACAGTTTTTAAAGCTCTCCATCTTCCTGCATAGATGCTGGTTCTTCCTAGTGGTATTTACTCTTTGTTCAGCTCTCTGTCTTTTTGTTAGGGACTTCCAATATCTCATATGAAACATTTCCTGAATCTCCCTGATTTCATATGGTAACTTCGCTGTCAATCCTGCCAGGTCTCTCCCAAACCCAAGATCCTCTTTTTGGCTCCCTCCAGGAAATAGAGCTTTATTTATCTGCCGGAGGAGAGGAGATTGGTGGTCATCAGCTAAGTATATTCTGGGACCTAATTGCATATTAAACTTTCAACTATTCCATTTTTTGTTTGTTTGCATACAGCCCAAATTTTACCTCTACCTGCACTCAGTTTTGAACCTTTTGAGGGTTCTGTTGTAACAAATTGGGCCACATATTAACTTCACGTTATGCTTATTCTGGATTCAGCTTTCTCATGTGTCCTAAGTCACTTACCACCTCTGCTTAAATTGTGTTGGCATACTTACCTTTCCCATTCCCTTTGTTGTTGTCTTTTTAAATATATAATTACTTTAAATATACTTTTAATGTCATGATTATCATTTAAGAGGGTGGAGTTAAGCGCGTGTGTCCAATTTGCCATATGGACACTGGTGTCCCTGGTGTTACTTTCTTCAAAGTATGTTGGCATATACTCCCATATTTCTGTGAGGTAGAGACAGACAGGCATCCTTATCACTTAATAGGTTGGAAAACAGAATGTGAAAAGCTGACCAAGTGGAGCAACTTAAAAATAATGCCAGGATAGCCAATCCAGTGAACTGTTTTGTGCATCTTACTCCTTGAAACTTTGGAATGTTTGAACTGGGCCAAGCCAATATTGTCTTACAAACAACCGTTTGTAAAGCTAACAGGAAAGCAGCCATCCTGACCACAAGGATTCGTGATTATGGGTATTCTTTAGAATCAGTAACCAGCATAAAGCTAAAGGATAACCTAGCTTGTTAGCACCAATAGAAATTCCTTTTGTTCATATAATATTTCCCTTCCTTTTCTCATAAAATTCCTTGTCTTTACCCTATAAATCTGTACATAATTTGAGTTTCTGCCTGAGTCTATGCCTCTGATATTATTTTTTATCTTAAATAAATGCTTGTGGCCTCTCCCTTTGACTTTTTATTGGTATGTTAACAAGAAGCATACATAATCCAACAGCATTGTCCAATATCACAGAGCTTGACAGTGATAAAACTAGATATGAATAAGGAATTCTGGACTTTTAGAGATTGATTTACCTCTTTTCCATATTGATTCAAAACAGATAGTTACTGGGGAAAAATTTATCTAGATTATAATTCTTTTATTATATTGTACTGGTATCAACTGCATCACTTCCCAAACATCTGTCATGTCTTCACTGCATCAAAATGGCATGAGGTGTTCATTAAATCTATGTAATACTGGATACCACAACAGATCTGCTGAGTCAGAATCTTAGAGGGAGGGCCCACAATATTACCTTTTATTTTGTAATATGTTTCCTAGGTGCTGATGTGCAGGAAAACAGAACTAGACTTCCCTAAAAAATTACTCTTATGGATTTTTGTGAATATGGATTCGTTTCTCTGGGCTTCAGTTCTTCTTTAATTTTGTTGTCAAATGTAAGATAGAAAACTTTTCCAGTGTGTGACAGTAATTTATCTGACATATTAAATTTCATAATAGCAATGGGTACTTGGTTGTAATATTCTTTCAATTGAAATTTGGAAGAGAATCCAAATCTTATTGACAAAGTTGGTGCTCACCACGTATAGGATTTGATAATCAAGGAGGCTTTACCAATTAGGACATATCCAGTTTAAAAGATCACTTATGACTGCCTCCTCATACAGGCTTGTAGAATCCTAGAAGGAAATAGCTTTTGACCATTAATGATCTAAGAAAAAATTTAATCTAAATATGTTGGCTATGAAGTAATTTGGTCTATCTCTGTGATATTGTGATTTATAAAAAGAAATATATACTTGGTCTTCTTCCCTGATTCTGCCACAGAGCTCCTAAAACCCTTGGGATTTCCTAAGTGATGAAAGTAATAAAAAGGTGGCTTCTATTATATTAGTAAGGTGACTTTTGGTCTGTATCTAAAGAAGTGGGCTACCAGCAGAAGCAACCAGGTTATTAGAGAGTTGGAACTTTCAGCCCCATCTCCTGATCTCAGGAAGGGGAGATGGGCTAAAGGTTGAATCAGTTGTTAGTGGCCAGTGATTCAATCAATCATGCCAACATAATGAAGCCTCCATAACACCCAGAAAGGACTGGGTTTAGAGAGCTTTCAGGTTTGTGAACACATGGAAATTCATGGAGAGTGACACAGCTGGAAGCTCCGTACCTTTCCCTCATATTTTTCCCTGTGCATCTCTTCCACCAAGGAGCAGGGTGTGGAAACCTAAACTTGTGACTACTGTCTGAAGTCCAAGGAGAGGTTTGTGGGAACCTTCAATCTTGTAGTTGGTCAGCCTGAAGCATAGGTTACAATGTGTGTGTGTGTGTGTGTGTGTGTGTGTTGGGGAGGGCAGTCCTATGGGACTGAGCTCTCAATAAATATGCCTCTATCTCTGGGTAGTGTCAGAATTGAGATGATTTGTAGGACACCCAGTGTTGGGGGAGTAACCCTGCCATACATTGGAATTGTGCTCAGAACCCTTTAACCTCCTAGACTTTGAAGGGATAAAAATTCATTAACTTTCCTTTATTTGGTACTGATTATTACACATTTTAGGAAATGCAAAATAACACGAATAGAAACAAGGATAGGTGTGAGATCCCTTAAGTGAAAAGGGTACATATTTTAATGAAAATGGTCTGAGCATGAACAATGAATGTTACTTCAGGGCTAAGAAGAGAACCCTTGCCATATCTTTGTCTGGCAAAGGGACAAGTGAAATGCTAAATGTTGAGATAGGTATTTTTTCTTTTTTCTTAATTTTGATGTAATTGGTTCAATTTAGAAACCACATCATTTTTAAGTTCTTTTCTTATTTTTTTTTCTCTTCCTGGAAGAACATACTAAAAACCTTGATGGGATGGGAGTGAAAGGTGGTTTGAAACTTTTTATTTAGATCAGAAGTTAGATAACTTTTTCTTAAAGAACCAGATAACAGATGTTTTAGTTTTGAAAGCTCTGAGGTCTTTGTAGCAACTACTCAACTTTGCCATTGAATGAAATCTGCCAAGGACAGTAAGGAAATGAATGTGTGTAGCTGTGTTCTGATAACACTTGATTTACAAAAACAAGCAGTTGTTCATAAGTCCTAGTTTGCCAACTCTTGCTTGGATCTTTCTAAATGTAATTTTTTTATGTATATCTATTTTAGTCAAATATAATTAACTTTAAATACAAAAATTACTTGAATTTGACTAAAACAAAAATTCATGTATTTTTTTTATTTAAAAAAATTGATCTTCATCAATAGCAAACTTGCCTTTAAGTTACTGACAAGTTCTGAGACTACTATGAAAGTAAACAAATTATGTAATGAAGTTTAATGCAGGCAATTACAACGAATTTTGCCTATTTACTTGACTTGGGTATGATATGTTTTGAGTTTTATCTCAATAAAACAAAAACGTTAATACTAATTATCCTAATTAATGTTTTCTATTAATAGTTTTATCTAATATGTTCGTTGTTAAATGATTTAAAGGTAAAATGGCTTTAAAAAGTTTAATAATAATGGAGTTGTATTTTCTATTCCTGAATTTTAATGTTCTTTCAGTCAGTTTAAAAATTTTGTGGGAGGAAAATATTGTCAGGAGGAAGCTAATCATCGATTTGCTACAGCTGAAACCCACACAGCTGGTGGATGAGTGTTTTAATGTATTTCTAGATTAAGCAAGGCATTTTAAAGAAAACATCTTGCACAATTCAATCTGCTGTGGGTTTCAAATAAAGTCTTCATCTGTGTTGATGCAGAAAGAATAGTACTTTATGTTTTGTCATATTGTAGTGGATTATCTTTAATGAATCGTATATCCCCCAAAGCATTATTGTGTTATTTTGTGTTTGTCTTCATCCACACCAATACAATGGTCTAGGTTTAGTGAACAGAAGAGAGGATTTTACTCTTATAATGCCCTGGCAGGTTTTCTTTTCTAAAGTTGTAAATACAAGCAATTCACACACATTTGGAAGAAGACCTTTGCAAGTGACTTCAGTGGACTCTCACAGTAGTGATAATGTCTTGGTCTCTAAAAAATGACACGAGGTCCTCACAAAAGAAATCCTTTATATAATTTCTGTAAAATGTACATTACCTTATTAATTAATGTCACCCAATAAATTTTTTTAAAAAAGATTTCAAAACAAATAAAAACTAGAGTGTAATATGATTTAGTTTGAAAAGATGAAGGAGAATCTATCTATCTATCTATCTATCTATCTATTATCTATCTATCTATCTATCTATCTATCATCTACCTATCCTTCCATCCATCTATCCATTAATCTATCCACTCATCCATCATCATCTCCCTATATATATTTATTTACCTATCCATCTATCATCTGTTATTATCTCTCACTCATGCATATGTCCATCCATCCATTTAACTGCCTGCTTACCTAACTTAGTCTATCCTATTTACCTATTCAGCCCAGTCATCAACTCTCTGAACTGTGAGAGATTTCTCACTTTGTGTTAATGCATAGATGCCAGCTTTTTGGGTCATTGGGGAATTCTTTTTTCTTTTAATTTCCACCCTCCACTTTCTGTACCTGAGGATTTTTCTCTCTACTCTTCTGTCCCTCTCTCACGCTTTGGACTGCCTTGTAAGAATTTCACTCAGCTCTCCTAATCTACTTAGAGCCTCCCCAGCCGGTGCCTGGCACTTGGAGAAGGCCCTGTGCATCTCTCTCAGCTCTCTTGTCCTTCCGTAGGATTTGGCATTTTATCTTGTGCAGTCAGCGAAGACCCATGGGAAAGAGAAGCTGGTGGGGCAGACCCACCTTGGTATTCCAAGTGAGTCTAACTCTTCATACCTGCCCATACTTAATCATTAAGATTTGGTAAAAGTTTGGCTGTTTTTTTCCAAATTCTTTTTACCCCACAGTTCCACCAGGAAAAAACAAAGCTGTGAATCTTTTCTCTCATAAGAAGAGCTCATCACTCTCTGGAATTTATCGCTTTAGATCTCTTTGCATCTTTAGCTCTCTGTTAAATTTTAAAAAATTATAGTTTATCTGGTTTGTTCTCATTGTGAGAGTCAGAGCAATGGTCTCTGTGTGAGTTTGCTATGTCTACCATAAAAACCACAGACTGAATGGCTTAAATAACAGAAACGTATTTTCTCATTATTCTGGAATATAAATACATAAACACACACACACACACGGTAGCCATCTGCTTCTCTCATTTCCCCTGTCCTTAAGACTGGTGTTCATATTAGTAACTAGAGGCCCAGTGCACGAAATTCATCCACCGTTAGGGTCCCTAGTGGCTGTTGGCTGCCAACCGGGGCCTCCCTTCCCCTGGCTGCCTGCTGCTGCTGTGCCGCCACTAACTAGGGCAGGGCTGGCTGGGGGGAGCGGCCAAGGGCAGTTGGCTGGCCAACCCCACCCCTTGGTTGAACTCTCAGTCAAACTCCTGGTCGAGGGGACAATTTGCATTTTAGGCATTTATTATATAGGATATAGGATATCCAACATCAATGTGTTGACAGAGTTGGTTTCTTCTGAGGCCCCTCTACCTGGCTTGCAGATGATGCTTTCTTCTGTGCATGTCTATGTCTAAATTTTTGTTTTTATAGGGACACTTTAAAATGTTTTCCTTATTTTTTAAATACATTTTTATTGATTTCAGAGAAGAGGAAGAGGGACAGAGAGATTGAAACATTATTGATGAGAGATAATCATTGATCATCTGCCTCCTACATACCCTCTGCTGGGGATTGAGCCTGCAACCCAGGGAGATGCCCTTGACTGGAATCAAGCCTGGGACCCTTCAGTCCGCAGGCTGATGCTCTATTCACTGAGTCAAACCAGCTGGGGGTTAATTCTTTCTTTTTCATAAGGACACCGGTCATTTTAGATTAGGGCCCCCCTAAATGATCTCATTTTGACTTAGTTAACTCTTAAGACTGTTCAAATACAATCACATTCTGAGGTGCTGGGGGTTAGGACTTTAAAAAATCAAATTATTTTCAAATTGTCTATTCCTATTATCAAGGATGAGTTTATTAAAGGCATTCAGAAATTTCAGAACAAATAAACCAATAAAAATTCTCACTTTCTAAGTTTAAGAACAAGGAACCCAGTTGTAATGGTTAAATTTTATGAATCAATTTAGCTAGGCTCTGTGCCTGATTGATCAAACATTAAAAGTTGCCATAAAGATATGTTGTAGATATAACTGTACCTACAATCAATTGACTTTTAAGTAAAAAATATTACTTTTGATAATATAAGTGGGCCTTATCCAATCATTTGAAGTCCTTAAGTAGAAAAAGTGAGATTTCCTGAAGAATAAGGAATTATGCCTCAAGACTATAATACATTAATAATGCCTGAATTTCCAGCCAGCCAGCCTGCCTACAAATTTGGGACTCAAGATTGCAACATCAGCTATACAGATTTGCCAGTCCACACTATCTTGTGAGCTAATTCCTTAAAGTCCCCCTCTACCCCCCCCTCTTTGCATATATCTTATGTTTTCTTCTTTTTTTCTGACTGATCTACCAATAAAATGATTGTAACAACTCTTTAACTTTATGTACTTGAATGCATTGTTATTGCATTTAGATTTTTTTAGAAAGAATTCATTTAAAAAATAAATTATAGACTTTCAATATACTTGGTTAGTTTCCTCCGCTAATCTGGCGATAGGCGAAAATAAATATAAATTTTAATGTAACATGTAACATGGTTTACCTTGAGCCTAGTTGTATCATGGCTATCTTCATGCTATTTTCATCTCACCCTTTATTAATTTTCTTGATCTATATCAGTGTTACAGACAAGCTTGTGGGAAGCAACAACAGAGACAGGAGGGATTATTTGATCCAAATATAAACCCTCTTTGGGGCATGGGAGAAGGTAGAGCTGTGGAAGTGGAGGAGTCATGCTTTGCTAGAACGCTCTTTGGTATGAAGAAGGTGTGAGGAACCTATGCAAAGGGTGAGCAAGGCCGGATGCAATATAACATTTGAAATATATTATAGTTAGCTTATTTTATCAAGAAACTATAATGTAAAAGAAGTAAACTGTAATATGTTTCACAATTTATATTGCATATGCTTTTGCTCACCTCTCTCCTACACTTACCATTCAAATAGATGCCAGAAAATAATCATCAAAATGGAAGAACTTTACGATGGATGTGGGAGGTAATTGGAATATAATCAGATCCTAAAATTATTCATTCAACACAGTTTTTCAGAAGCAAAACAGGGAATCCAAAAATTAGTGACATTTTCTAAAAGACAAATGGATTTGAAACTTTTGACCCTAGAGATTGAAAGAGACTTTCAAAGGTTATCAAGTGCATTTCTGTATCTCTAGCCAGGTTGCATTTTTTGAGCTACATTTGAAACCCCTTACACAGGTAACAAGAGTTTACAACTTGCCTTAACCACCCATTTTAGTATAACTAATTCCCACTCTCAAGAATTCTTCCTTTTACCGAACATAATTTTTCCCTTGTTCTGGTCAAAATTGAAGTTGGAGAGGAGCTGGTGATTATTCCCTGTGTGAAAGCCCTTCAATTATTTGTAGGTTTTTGTTAAATTGTCTCAAATCAACCTTTAAACTTCATGCTGAATAATATTCATTTTTTTGACCTTCTTTATTAAGCTTTTTCTAAAGTCTTCAATCACCATTTGTAGTGTTCTACTACATCAGTTCTTTCTTTTCTTTTTGCTTACTTGTAGCTTACAGAGTGAGAAAGGATATTTTTGGAAGAGTAGTCTGATAAAATGATTTCATCCTTTATAGTGTATTTATGTATGGATGTACCTTTCTTTATACAAAAGATCTTTAAAATAACATACTTTTGCAAAGCAAGGGTTATTTTAATACTGCTAGCAAGCTTATCTTTTTAAGGTTATCATGACTTTTTAAAAATGAGTACTTGTTTAGGTAAGTGTATAAAGAGATATGATTGCTTAAATTCAGATTCATGTTTACACAGAGCTTTCTTAAAGTATAGATTATGTCTATTATTATATCACCCTTGAATTTTTTGTTCCACAGCAATTCTGTCACCAATTTCTGCTTTGGAATTATTGTGTTTTATATCTGCTTTTGAGAGCTGCATTTGCACCACCAGTTCAGCATTTATCTGGCACTTATGTTAAAGATATTTGTAAAAAATGTGAAAAATAAATCATACTCTGTTTTTAAAGAAATTAGAGTTTAAAGCAGTGGTTCTAAACCTGTGGGTCGTGACCCTTTGGGGGTCGAATGACCCTTTCACAGGGGTCGCCTAAGACCATCGGAAAACACATATATAATTACATATTGTTTTTGTGATTGATCACTATGCTTTAATTATGTTCAATTTGTAACAATGAAATTGGGGGTCACCACAGCATGAGGAACTGTATTAAAGGGTCGCGGCATTAGGAAGGTTGAGAACCACTGGTTTAAAGGGAGAGATAAAATGCTTGCAAATAATTAAAATATAGATTGGGAAGGAGTTAAGTATTATAAATTGGAACCCCTCCCCCCCCCAAAAAAAAGATTATCTGGGAACATGAAAGATTTTTGGAAGAGGTGGCGTAACTTTTGTACAGATAGAAATAAGAAAGGGTAATTACCTGCAGAAAGAACTGAGAGGTGCAGTGGGACTGGGGAGTGGTCAGTAAATAATTAATTCAAAGAGAAAAAAAAAGAGAAGAAAATGCTGGAAAAAAGAGTCTGGGCAATGGAATGATTATTGCCTTGACGCTTTATTTAGGAATGTGAGTCCAAAGGTGCAGTATTCTTTTAAAGAAGGTTGTCGTTAACACAATCATTGGCTTGGCTACCCAGAATCCAATTGCCATCCCAATGTGGGAGGAATTCCTTGTTATGAGGTTCTGCAGGTTGAGATGTCTCCCACCATGGAAACCAAACACGGGCACATTTCCTTCCTCACTTACAGCTGGAGACACGTGGCCTTCACTCAGCCAATTAGAAACCACTATGGCATTCTTTAACTTAAGGGGTCAACACAATGGTGCAGTGACATACAGCAACCTATCATGCTAACAACATGTTTAGCTGGGATGGTGGAGAGGGGCCAGTGGCCGAGGCCAAGTGACTGAGTCTTCCTCTGACTCTTCTTGCAGCATGACCTTGACTGTGTTCCCCACTTCCCGGCCTTCTGCAATTCTTTCCAATTTCCTGAATGTGGTTCTATAGCCATTCAATTTATTCTGAGGCCTTCCTGATAGTCTGTGTACAATTTCTTTTTGCATCAGTCAGTCCAAATCAGTTTTGGTGGCTTACAATCAAGAACCATGACTTAGACAAAGAGAGAACAAAACAAAAGCCTGTTTGTTATCAGGGGACATGACTGTTATACTAATTCCCTAACATAAATATTGATAATTAAATCAAAGAAAGGATTAAGCATCTTTTTTCTTTCATTCTAGTGGGAAAGGAATTCCAGGGTAGTCAAATTGGAGATAAAATTGTACTTTCTCATCATATTTTCATACTAAAAATCTGCTAAGTGAAATAATACCAAAATGTATGCAATCTAAACTATAGTTGCTGACAAGGGTTTGAAAGTACCTTCAACAGCCTGGCTGGTATAGCTCAATGGTTGAGCACCAACCTATGAACCAGGAGGTCAGAATTCCATTCCTGGTCAGGGCACATGCAAAGGATTCAGGATAGACCACCTTTGGGGGGCATGCAGGAGGCAGCCAATCAAAGATTCTCCCTCATCATTAATGTTTCTCTCTCTCCTTCTCCCTTCCTTTTTGAAACCAATAAAAATATTTTTTTTAAAAAGAAAGTATCCTCAACAGATATGAAAACCTAAACACCCCAGCAGTGTTTTTATATGAATTAAAGGGAGTTGCTGTCTCTCTCCTTAATATTTTGGCCTACATAAAATGATCAGCATGCTTAAGACAAGTTTGACACTAGATCCTGTAATTGCCCAGCCCTTATGAAAGAAATCAAATGATTTTTACAATGCCAGGAGATTGACTTTTCATCGAACTGTCCTAAGTCCTGAAGGGTTTGAGGTTGCCAGGCATTAATGGCAGGTAATAGTGAGAGGCACAGGTGACTGGCCATAGGTGTGTACAAGGAATCGTTCCCAACAGCATCCCCCAAGGATGCAGATACAGTACCGAACTGGTCCATGTGGTCCAGGAGATACAGGAATACTCATGTGGGTGGACTGTGAGCTGGGACAGGTTTCATTCTATAATATGAATAGTAAACTTCATATTTATAATTTCCCTGATATGTTTACAGAAAAACTCGGGCCTTATTTCTCTGCTGGCCTTTATTCAAACTCTCTTACAATCTGTAAAATCACAGATGAACAGGGAAGGACCTGGAAAATTGTTTACAGTCTGTTTTGTTTTCTGTGTTCATGAACTTTTTAAAGAATACTGTTTAATCGTAGTTTAATTTTTTTGGATAGTCTGCTTTCTATAGTTAAGGTGATTTTTTTCCCCCCAAAAGCCAAAGCAAGTAATTTTTTAGTATTTCTGTTTCAATAACTACTTATAATGTGTGTAGTGCCTATTTCACAGGATGATATGGGAACCAATTACAAAATTCTTTAGCAATTCCAAAAGGGACGACATTAGAATTACCATTTCTCCTTATCAATCTTGTTTTCCTTAATGCCAATAAATGTGTTATATCATATTTTAAACAATATAAAAAGCAAGATGTTTTTCTCTTGCTTCATCTTATTTATTCATTTTATCAGGTAGAAATATCTATAATTTTTTTGTAAAGTTTTACAACTTTTTCTGTATACATATATGTACATAAGTGTGTATGCATACATATACCTGGTATATATAGAAAATCATAAATATAAACAATGAGGTAGATATATCAGGTGTTTACAAGTTATTTTGAAAATTTATTTTCCCCAAGTACACATGTTCAGGTTTTAGTGTTAGATGTACTTATTTTTAAAGTCTTCCTGCGAGAGGTGGACAGTCAGAAAACTTACAACTCATTGTAGAAAGCTGTAAATATACCAGCTTTGAGTATAAATCTCAAATATTTTGCCTTTATCAAAGTAATATTTTATTTTCCTAGGACACAGATATTTTAAAGTTTCCATTTTATTTTTCATTAGCAATTTCCAAAAATAAATCACAGTAAACCACCCGCTGTTAGAAAAGGGCATCTGGATTAGTCAGATTTAAGTGGGAGGCAGAGCGGAGGAGCATCTTGTGAATTGTGAAGAGGCTTTGTAATCAAGATGTAAACACTGAATTCTATAGAACTCCTTCAGAACATGAGAAATCATTATTTTGAGTTCCTCCTTTCCAATAGTTTCATCAAGATGCAAATATGTGGGACTTGGTATTTCCTAATTATAGTTTATTATTAATAAGTATTAAAAAGCAGCTGCATTTTAGAAATTTGCAGTTAGGAATTAGCCAGTGTTGGTTCTGTAATGCTCAAAATAAAAAAGGAAGCAATGATAGATATTAGCAGGATTAGCCAGGCTTGCTTCCACATGTCCAGGATGCAAAACCTTCCTTGTGAAGAGGACAGCAAGGAAAAAATGGTGGCCTGGGAAAAGCTAGACAGAGCAGGTGTTAAGACTTCACTCCTCATCTACATAGGAAGTCAGGGTAGACAGGCACAAAGAGGTTGTTTCACCAATCAGTGCTTGTCAAGGTTCCCTGCCCCCCACCCCTACACACACACACACACACACACACACACACACACACGAAATTATCCCTAAGAGGAAGAGATTGAACCAGGTCTGTAAATGTCGCCTGAAGCTCTCCTCCATAAATGGGAACATTTCTTTAAAAATTGACCTTATTATTTAAAATATTCAATTGAATGCTGTATTCAACTGCATGTTTTTCCATGTTTACATTTTAATAAAAAAAGGTTTAAATGATTTGCTGCCAGGTGACTGTTAGTCTGTAAATATGTAGACTTGTCCTGTAGCTTTAAGAACTCAGGCTAGAATATCAATTCATATGGAGTGTGCATAAAAATTTTTTTTAAAAATATATTTTATTGATTATTTTTTTACAGAGAGGAAGGGAGAGGGATAGAGAGCTAGAAACATCGATGAGAGAGAAACATCAATCAGATGCCTCCTGTACAGTCCCCACTGGGGATGTGCCCGTAACCAAGGTACATGCCCTTGACCGGAATTGACCCCGGGACCCTTCAGTCCGCAGGCCAACGCTCTATTCACTGAGCCAAACCTGTTAGGGCCATTTAAAAATTTTTGATACTACTACTCTCATTTCCCAAAACAATAATAACCAATGTGTATTGAGTGTTTAATGTGTCCCAGACACTATTATAAGCCCATTAAATATATATATTAATTTATTAATTTATTAAGCCCATTAAAATATATTATCTTATCCCGCACTAAGAGTGATGAATATGTCTCTTTAATATTGATTTAGGTTGTTGGTATGAAGAATTGTTATTATATAATGAAAATTTGCACAAATTACAGTAGTGATAAGATCTCTTGAGGACTTTGGGAACTTCACATTTTGTCAATTCTGGCCCTACTCTAAAAAAGAAGGTTTGTACTGTTTAAAGCAATTTAAATTGCTCACTGACAATTCTGGAAACAGATATATGTATAAATTAAATCTTATGTGGCAATTTTAAGTTAATATATCCTCTGAATTTTATATCTGACAATCTTTATTAAACATTGATTTCTGTAACTCATGCATAAAATATTAGATTGGGTATAAATTTGGCAACTAAATTCTGACATTTGGTGAATTTCTGCCTCTAAATTGCTTTGTCATGGTGCTATTTTATCGAATTTTTTGAGATTTGTGTCAAATGGATTGGATGGGAAGGTCAGGGATAAGTTAGACTTCATGTAATTGAAATGATGTTCGAACACTGATGTCTACCATAGCAAGAAGTGTACATCTCATGGAACCAAGCGATTTAAGCAAATAAAGTTTACAGTATACAGCAAAAACATTTCTATCTAAAAGTACTGAATTGCTTATGTACTGCAAGGTTAGTCCAGTTTGCACAGCAGTCTTTATTCAGGGTCAGCAGCTATATATGCGCTGCTAGTAGTAAAATGACTTTCTTGCTAATTGAGCTTTTAAAAAGCATCCTCAACGGACAGTAAATGAGTGAGTAGTTTGATTAAGGACTTTCATGTATGGGTAACATTTTGTGACACTGGTTTACTACAGCAAAACTGTGAGTTGATATTTTAGATTATAGCGAAGACAGTATGCCAAATACAGTAACTGACGTGAATACTTTCGTCTCCTTAAAATCATTAAAATGCATCATATTCTTTTCTTTTGATTTAAATACTTGGAAGCAACTATCTTTTTATGCTTCTAATATCCAAAAAACCTCCTTAGAAGGCCATACAAATGTGACATTAGCATTCACGGCAAGTTTTGTACTGAAGTAGAGTCCCATATGAGTTTTTGATAGGGTCAGGCCCGATTTGAGTATGGTTTTCCTTGGCTTTAATGGGTGTCTTAAAATGATGAATTTTGAAGGGACATTCAAAGCATGGAGACTTTATTTTATTTAAAATTTTTTTTTAAAGCATTGAGATTTTAAACAAGGATGTGGCATTGAGGATTTAGTAGTAGAATCTGGCACATAGTAAATGATCAACAGATTTACCAAGTGATAGGCACTGATTGAGACATTGAAGGTTCTGTCTTCAGTGAACAAATAGGCACACTTTCCTGACTTCTTGAAGCTTGTGTTGCGGTGGGGAGAGACAGAGGATACACTGAAAAGCAAAGCATATCCTGTGTCAAATGGTATAGTGTGCTGGAGAAAATGAACCAGGAAGGAGAATATGAAGGTTTTGGAATGGTGGAGCTTGAAACTTTAAAGAGAGTATTTAGAAATAGCCTCTGAAAATTTGCTATCTTAGCAAGGACCTGAAGCAAGCGAGCAATCCTTGTAAATGTCTACAGGAAGAAATTTCAGGTATGAGGTGGGAACTTGTACAGTATGTTCCAAGAATAGCCAGGCAACCTTATGGCAGGAGTAGGGCCAGTGGAGGGGAGAATAGTAGGAAATGAGATCAGAGAGATGATAAGTGGGGAGTTTACAAGTCAGGTAGGGATTTTAGGCTATGTGAGAACATTACCTTTGAGTGAACTAGGAAGTCACTGGAGAGTTTAAGCAGAAGAAAATAAAACCCGACTCCAATTTTTATAGAATCACTCTGATTCCTGTGTGAAAACCACCCAGTCTTTGTCTTCTCTTCTTACCTCTATGGGAGAAAGGTTCAGATAGATCAAATGAGAGAATGGTGTCACAGACTATTATGGAGAGAAGTGTAGGATTTAGGATATATTATTAATTACTTAATTGTTTTTTGGGGGTACATATTTTTTCAGAGAGTACTGGGAAGATTTGATCATGGATTGGATGTGAGATGTGAGAGAGAGTCAAGCATGAGTCATTGAGAGAGTCATACGATCCATTGAACGGTTGAAGGTGCCATTTATTGAGATAGAAAGATTGTAGGGGAAGATTTGGGGAGAGGTTCAATATGTGCTCAAGCCTTGATGGACCTGTTGAAATTTACCAGGAGAGAACAAGGGTGTAGAAGAAAAGACGTTCTAGCAAAGGGATTATTATGTGCCATGGACTTGAACCTTGAAAATTTTTAAATTATTTGTGAAGTGGCGAGATATTCAGTGTGGTGTAAGCAGTAAACATTAGAGGCTGACAGAATACTGCCTATTTTTGTACGGTCTATGAGCTGTACAAAATAAAAAATTCAAAAGAGGAATAATGTTTTGTGACATGAAAAATGGGATGAAATTCACATTTCAGTGCCATAAAGTTTGCCTGGAACATGGCCACATTCATTCACTATTGTCTATGGCTGCTTTTGTACTACAAGGGCAGACTTAAGTAGTCAGGATGGAGACTATCTTGGCTGAGAAGGTGAAAATATTTACTATCTGGTTCTTTATGGAAAAAGTTCCTACAGTGAAAATGGCATCAACAAATCTGACTCAGAATTTTTTTTTTTTTTTTTTTTTTTTTTTTTGGAAACAGATTGTGAAGTATCTTGTATGCCAAGGTAGGGACTTGATTTTGTAGGCAAGAGAAAGCCATCAAGGGTGAGTATCTGCCTCAAGTATCACAAATAATACAGGAGAAAAAAATCCTAGTCCAACCTAATTCTCAAATAAAAAAACAAACACTGACACAGTAAGTGGTTTGCCCAAAGCTTTCCAGCACTTTTGGGCCAAGATTAGGCAAGGACTTCAGGGTCTGAACTCCCAGAATCATAGTTTTAACCCTGTTCCTCATCATCTACTTTGGAACTTCTTCAAAAATCTCAGAGAATTCTTATGTCTGTTGTTGAATGTCGGGAGAAATAATTACTTAGGGTTTAATGTTTTATCCTAACCTACCTATATATTTATTTTGTAATCAATAAAAATTTATTTGAGGGAAGAACTTTCATAAACTTTGAATGAAATTAAAATGAAAGTTAAATCATTATTATAATAGAGTTTGATCACATGCAGAACTGAATTAGGCTAAAATTTGGCTCTTCTGCCTGTTTTTGTTGGAATATTTTCACTTGACTCATGATCTGATTATTCTATCCTATTTCTCTTAAGCTATGAAAAGGAACATGTTAGTGACAGGCCCATAGTAGAGTCTCTCATTATTGTCACTAATTTTAAAAATTATTAATTGGAGCCTATCACTAATTCTAGATATTTTTGAATGGAGGAAATTTTATGGATTGATAAGTTATTCTAAGGAGCAAGCCAATAAGAAGCATTAGAAAAAATTCTGTTAGTACCTGTGCTATGATTAAACGGTATATCTGAGCTGGCAAACCCAACCATGGGGAAAAGGATGGGAGGCATGGACAGGTAAGAAATGGTTACAGGAGGCATGTCTTGGCAAACCGAGGAGAGATGCCATCACAGGGAGAATTACAAGAGCTGGTCTGGTGTTGACTAACAGTGCACGCCGGGAGAAATTTCTTGAACTCTTTTTCTGGGCTGAAAAGGTAAAAAGACGTGACGCAGTATCCTCTCATGAGTCTGCTTACTGCACGTAACTACAGCTCTCATTCATCCATTGTCTACAAGCTGTATTTACCATTCTGCTTATTTCTCAGCTGACCTGAGAGGATCACTGCCCATGAATCTTATTGTGTAGAGATGCCAAAGAGCAGAGCTTCAGCGGTCTATGTGGGCTTAGGCTATGGTGATGCATTGCTGCAGCAGCTGCCTGTATATGATGGAAAGCGGATTGCTGCCTTCTGCCAAATATATTAGAACTTGATTTGTCCCTTTGATTGTATCAAATGTCAATGTGCATGGAATGTGCTCAGAGAATGCTGAAATGGAACCCAGTGATCCAAAATTACCAGTAAGTCTCGTCTGGAGGTACACAAGGGATGTGTATGAGAAGCATTATGGTACACTCAGATGGAGCTGTATTTGAGGGTAAAATAGATCCGACTGACAGCCTCATGTGGAACACAGTATTTTTCATTGTAGATTGTCTTTCCAAATTGCAGAAATCCCATAGACATTAAACGGCAGTAACATATGTGGAAGCTTAATAAACAGTGACCTTGCCACTGTAGTTGTTCTGTGGAGACGTAAGGAGATACCTTTGGGGATTGAGTCTGTTTGAGAGAATGTTCCTGTGTGATCCTGATTGTGATGAGAAAGATTTGTTAAACCCAAACAGTGACACTAGAGGGAGCGCTCTTTCAGAAGTCACTGTAGGGAGGCCAAACAAGCTATATGTAAATGAACTAATTTATACTTATTCTACTAGAGCGCCATAATCATTGCCAGCGCTAGAAGTTTTGTATCCTCACCAAGGAAGGACGATTAACTATTCTAGTCACTACAGAATCTAATGTTTTCACAGGCCAGTGGCCAGGTGTATTGAAAGGCTAGGCTGGGAAGGTACACTTATGGGAATAATATGCTAATCCAGGCCATCACTGGAAGGTGAGGCTTTTATCATTGTTTTCCAATGACTCAGGTATCATGGGCACATAATGCATTTGTCTTCCTTTTGTAATTGGTTTGGGTAGGACCAATGCTGAATACCATGCTGTGCCTGTGGGGGGCAGAAGGGTGATAGCAGAACATGATGCATGGAAACCTGTCTCTGTAAATCCCTGAACACTGGGATCTGGGATCTGGGATCTGGTTAAAAAATACACATGGGCCGAAACCGGTTTGGCTTAGTGGATAGAGCGTCGGCCTGTGGATTGAAAGGTCCCGGGTTCGATTCTGGTCAAGGGCATGTACCTGGTTTGTGGGTACATCTCCTACTGGAGGAGGTGGCTGATCGATGTTTCTCTCTAATCGATGTTTCTAACTCTCTATCTCTCTCCCTTCCTCTCTGTAAAAAATCAATAAAATATATTTAAAAAAATACATATGGAATCTAGAATGTCCCAAACCTTCTAAGTCACCATCCCAGTCTTTAGGAATATGTGATACATGGGAACATGCCATTTCTGTTGAATGACACTATAATTTGAACTAATTTCATAGTGTGTTAAATGTCACTTTAATCTTTCTTCCAAAGCAATACAGTGTAACAAATGACTTATTAATTGACAGAATTATATAATGATTAGAAAATATTTTGGGAGGTTGATTTGAAGTCCACAGATGATATATGTAAAAACCAATTGGCCAGAAATATGAGTGGCCTTTAACAAAAAGAATTACATACACAAATACCTTCATCAAAACATATGATAAATGGTTCAAATAACTGTAGGTAATAGAGGAAAAAGAGTAATCAAACTTGGAAGAGAATATCAAGTGACTCCGGAAGGGATAGGGTCACAATGAACATGCTTGTGAAGGGTGTTCCTATTTCCCATTGGATGGGCTCAAATCATGGTAGTTGTCAGGATGTTAGTAGGCTTATTCTTCTGTATAATACATTGTGAGACAAAATATGAAAAGACTAGAGGTCTAGTGCACAAAAATTTGTGCACTCAGGGGTGTGGGGGGGATCCCTCAGCCCGGCCTATGCCCTCTTGCAGTCTGGGACCCCTCAGAGGATGTCCACCTGCTGACTTAGGCCCTCTCCCTGAGGGATCGGGCCCAAGCTGGCAGTCAGACATCCCTCTGGCAGCCTGGCAGCCTTTTGCCATAAGAGTGTAATTCGTCACCCCCCTTGGCACATGAGGAAACGCTGCCTAAACATTTTAGAATTTTGCAAACACTTTCACATCTGCGCTTTTACTTTACCCATACTGCCATGTACAGGTCAGTGGGAGCAGGTATTATTAGCTCCATTTGACAAGTAAAAAAAAAAAAAAGTTAATTCCCAGAAAGGTTCAGACCTTCGCATAAAGAAACACAGTCAGTTAGTGGGCAGAGCCGAAACCAGAAGCCAGTCCTTTCATGCTTGATGGATTCATCTCCCACTGAAACACAGAAAGATGAAAAGGCAAAACAAACAAAACCCACAAATATATAATTAGCGTTCTTCACTAATATTTCTTGGCAAAATGATGAGTGATGATATGACTGCATGAGAATTTATTCCAAAGTTTTCAAGGGATGCAGTCATCTCAAAGCTGTAAAACAATATTTGCCAGGGAAAATTAGGGCTGAGTGCCAAAAAACTATTTATCAGCCCAACAAAGCAGGTCTATCAGCTTATGCAGAACCTTACTACTGAATCCCAAAATGCATCCCCCCTCCCGCTAAAGAAACTCTGCAGGGGCCAGCCCTGCATAGCACATGCTAACTGAACCCTGTACCTCCAGGCTGCCCCCGGGAGCCGGTGCCCCCTTTCTCAAATTTTTTTTATTGATTTCAGAGAGGAAGGGAGAGGAAGCGAGAGATAGAAACATCAATGATGAGAATCATTGATTAGCTGCCTCTTGCACGCCCCCTACTGGAGATCAAGCCCACAACCTGGGCATGTGCCCTTGACCAGAATTGAACCTGGGACCCTTCACTCTGCAGGCCAACACTCTATCCACTGAGCCGGACTGGCTAGGGTGACAGTCAAACTTTTATATCACTTCCAGCTATATCCCTGAGTGCTCATTATTTAGCACTATAACTATTTAAACTGGCCTCCCTCCAACTTTTCCTCTCTACTTTAGAGCCATATCAAAACTTACCTCCTGGCCTGGCTAGGAAGGCTCAGTGGTTGAGCATTGAGCTATGAACCAGGAGATCACAGTCTGATTCCCGGTCAGGGCACATGCCTGGTTTTAGGCTCGATCTCCAAGTATGAGGTGTGCAGGAGGAAGCCGATCAATGATTCTCTCTCATTGATGTTTCTATCTCTTTCTCCTTCTCCCTTCCTCTCTGAAATCAATAAAAATATATTTAAAAGAACACACAAATAAAACTTACCTCCTGAAACAAATAAAATATCAAATTTCAACTGTCATTGAAAAAAAAAAAAGCTTGCCTGTTTCATGATCAAAGTTCTCTAGATCTTGCTCTCAAATCATAAATGGATTATGAATAATTAATAGATATTTGTTTTGTTGTTATTATTATTGTAAGTCTTCCCTGGTTAAAGAAACCAATCTTGAGTCACATATCTTTTTTTAAAATATATTTTATTGATTTTTCACAGAGAGGAAGGGAGAGAGATAGAGTTAGAAACATCGATGAGAGAGAAACATCGATCAGCTGCCTCCTGCACATCCCCCACTGGGGATGCGCCCGCAACTCAGGTACATGCCCTTGACCGGAATTGAACCCAGGACCTCTCAGTCCGCAGGCTGACGCTCTAGCCACTGAGCCAAACCGGTTTCGGCTTGAGTCACATATCTTAACACAGAACTATGGTGGCAGGATATAGTATTCTCTGGTTCTCTTTAAATAGAGGTGACTTTTTACTTTTTGAACCATCCTTGTGATTTTTTAATGCCTCTCTTAACACATTCAGACTTGAAATAAATTCCTTTTGGTAAACATGTCTTATTGCTACTATTAGAACAGAAATGTATGATACTATTTTCTAAATCTCCCACAGTGTTTAGCAGAATATATTTTATCTAAAGGCACTTCATGAATATTTGACAAATTAAAATGAGTGGACAGATAAGCTTTTGATTTTCCTCAAAGCAGGGAAGAGTGTTGTGATAACATTATTGACATAAATAAATAAATTCTACTCTAGTTTATTTTCTGTTCCCACCATTAGAAGAAACGATGAACCATCTTTTTCTCTCTTACATTTTCTTTAGTATGAGGGAAAAGACAAAGGGGTGGGGAGCAACTTCAAGGAATTTTATTCAATATGCCCAGCAGATTTCAGAAAATTTCCAGATTTGCCAGCGGTCAAAGATTTGGGAGAAAGGAATGAGAGAATGAGAGAAATTGGGAAGCCTATTATGCATTACTGATTTGATGAATCAGTATTTGATGTTTAATGAAAAGTCACTGAAAAGGCAACAATGAGGGAAGTTGGCATTTAGAGAAGCTTATAATTTGTTTATTCCTGAGAAACATTCACATTGACGTTCCATTAAGATAAAAATAGTTTCTATTGGCAGTTCATTAAGCCAACATATGGTCAGTGATTTCTGTCCAGGGAGTTGTAGTTTACAAATGAAGATTTTAATGAGGGTACTTAGATATTTGAATGCTTTGAGGGCACTTCCTCTTTTTTTTAATTTTCCCTTTATTGATTAAGATATTACAAATGTGTCCTTATCCCCCCAATGTCCTCTCATCCCCCCAATCCTGCCCTCACCCTCACCCTCATCCCCTATTGTCCACACCCATCGCTTATGCTTATATGCATGCATACAAGTCCTTTGGTTGATCTCTCCCCCTCACCCCCACCCTCCCCTACCTTCCTTCTGAGTTTTGAGCATCTGATCTATGCTTCTCTGTCTCTACATCTGTTTTTGTTCATCGGTTTATGTTGTTCATTATACTCCACAAATGAGTGAGAGCATGTGATATTTATCTTTCTCTGACTGACTTATTTCGCTTAGCATAATGCTCTCCAGTTCCATCCATGCTGCTGCAAACGGTAGGAGTTTCTTCCTTTTTACAGCAGCTCCTCTTAATAGCACCTCCTACCTTTCCCACACTGATGTGCAAAAAGCCCACTCTATCACCTTGACTTTGAGAACCAATGTATGTGGGGAGTTCAGAGGTTAGAACCTTTGCAGGTTAGGGCAGTCACATACTGTGCTGGGGGAGGAAGTCAATCTTGAGTGCTTGCTTGCTTCAGTCAGTTCTTTGGCAATTAGGCCCAGGTTGGGGATCTAGGCCAAGTAAGGAGGAAAAGGAAACAATTATGTGAAGAGGGTTGTCTGTATTCTCTCCTAAAACTGTTAACATAACTCTACAAGTGTAAGACCAACCTCACTAAAAAAAAATTTATCATATGTAGCCTTATGTACTTGAAATAAAATAAACTTTTTCATCCCCCCCCCCCTAAAAACTTACACTATCTTTGTAAAATAATTATATTACACATTGAACAGGGACATTAGTGTGGGCTGTTGTTTAAATGGGTCATCTTCTCATCAGTTACTTTGCTAATCACAGACAAAGGAGGTTGTTAGTTCTCTATGTGGATACAATACCAATGTTATTTATTCCCTTGACTGGAATCGAATCTGGGACCTTCAGTCTGCAAGCTGACACTATCCACTGAGCCAAACCGGCCAGGGCAGGATTTTATATTTTTCAATATAAATGTCTTCAATCTGGGTGAAGTTTACACTATTTTTTCTTTCTTTCTTTCTTTCTTTCTTTCTTTCCTTCCTTCCTTCCTTCCTTCCTTCCTTCCTTTCTTTCTTTCTTTCTTTCTTTCTTTTTTTTTTTTACCTAAAACTTTGGTAATGCTCTTTCTTTGCTTTTTCTATATAGTGATTGTATTGACCAACTGACTTTAAAAATTAGTCTGAGCCCAGCCAGTGTTTGCGAGTCGACCTATGAACCAGATGGTCATGGTTCAATTCCTGGTCAGGGCACCTGCCCAGGTTTTGGGTTCTATCCCCATTGTGGGGTGTGCAGTAGGCAGCCGATCAATGATTCTCTCCTGCGTGCATGTACAGTGTGATTGAAACTTTGTGGCCCATGCACAGAAGTTGTTTTTTGGCCTGGGCGAGTCTATTTTGAAGAAGTGGTGTTAGAAGAAGTGGTGGGTGTCGGTTGGTCAGGCTAGGGGAGACGCGGTGCAGGCGGCCACGGATTCACAGCGCTGGGGAGGCATGTGCGATTCATGCATGAGTTGAGTGAGCCAGTCAGCAGTCTCATGGTGCAGTGGTTAGTGCTAGTCGCGACCGCAAATCGCACGCGGATGACAAAAGATAGAGAAAACAAGTATGCAAGACGAATGTGGATGGGCTCTGGAAGAGTTGGAAGGGGTCGACCTCAGCGAACGTACCTCAATCAGACTGAGGACGTTTTTACCAAAGGCCAGCTTAGGAGTACCCTCATTAGGTTAATAACAATGTACCTACCTATATAGTTTAAGTTTAAAAAATTTGGCTCTCAAAAGAAATTTCAATCGTTGTACTATTGATATTTGGCTCTGTTGACTAATGAGTTTGCTGACCACTGCACTAAAAGATATATCTGTATAGTTTCTCTAGTTTCTTGCAAGTACTGGAAAATGACATTTCTTTCTAGTTCCTTGCAAATATTAAAAAATGACATTTCTGAATTTTGTGTTTCGTTTATTCACTGATGATTTCAAATTTGTATCTTCAAACTGAGTTACTGTCCTGAGCCTCACAGTCATACATGCAACTTTTTATTTGATGTCTTCATTTGGAATGAATACAAATAGATATTTCAAACTTAATGTTTTCAAATAGAAGTGCATATTCTCCAGTCTCTCCCACCTCGATCCCAAATCTAATTTCCTCCAAGCCATCATTTCTCAATAAATTATAGCAATTGCCCAATCAAAAGAAAAAAGGAGAAAAACAAATTCAGAAATCATTTCTCTTTTCTTTCTTTCATACTTACATCCAATATGTCAAGAAGCTCTGCCCACCTGTTCTAAAATAATTATATTCCAAATCCAACCACTTCTCTTTATTTATCTTGCTAGAACCAGTCCAAACAACCACAATTTCTTGCTCTGATTTCTACAATAGCCTCCTTTTACTCTTCTGATTAAAACCTTGGAAAAGTTTCACATTGTACATGACTGTTCATTTTTTTTTAAACTATGTGTGCAAAGGCAGTATCAACGAATGCTAGCACTCACCAATATTTTAGTTTTTCCTCTTCTTCTTGAGCACACATTCTCCACCTTCCTTGTGCAGATGAACTGAGTTTGGACAATGAAATGTAGGCAGATTTAGTGGCCATCACTTCTAGACCTGACCTATTAAAATTTCCCATGGGGGATCCTCTACTCTCTTCCTACTGTGTGGCAAAGTTGAGGCCATGTGTTAAAGGTGGGATCTTCAGTGTCTCTGAACAAACCATCCACTCAGCTAACTATTATTGAGATATGAAAAGTGTAAGAAATAAAGCTTTACTTTGTTAAGCCACAGTCCTAGTTCCCACATGGCTCAGGTTCTGTCCGTCTCTTCAACCTCATTTTTATTTACACTTTCTCCTTTTTCTCATTAGGCCCCGATGACTCTGGGTTTCTTTCTGACTCATGAACTCATACAAATTAGAACCTTTGCACTTGCTATCCTTCTACTTGGATTGATCTTCCCTTCAGACGGAAATATGATCACTTCCTTCTCTTCAATTAGATTAATTGCCATTTCTTATTAATTAATGCCATTCTAATTAGTGCCATTTCTTCAAGGAGGCCTTCTCTGACCACCTTATTCTAAACAGCCTCCCATACTCGTCACTTTCTACTAGTATTACGTTACACCTAATACTAGTACATCCTCGCCACAATTATCAGTACCTTAAATTATCATATTGTGTTTACTTTTTTCTCCTCTCTTCCTAGAATGCCAATTCATTAAGGGATGGATCCTTAAAGTTACAGTCTAAAATAGTGCTTAGCATGTAGAGGCCATCCAATAAATATTTATTAGCTAATTGACTATTGTAAATAGGTGTATTATTTGAAGATAGGAATTGTATTCTATACTTCAAATGTACATAAAGCCTATTTCATAGAAACCATAGTATTTCTAACAGTGTGTCCCATTTAGTTGCATGTAAATAAGGTAACAGTAGAATGGCATGGGATTTGGAGACAGAAATACCCAACTCAAGTTTTGAACCTATTATGTGAGCCTAAGAACTCTTTTTTTTCTACATTTCTATTTCCACTATTTAAACAATGGAAATTCTATAGTGTATACCTTATTCTGATGGCAGCCTCATGAGATGAGTATAAACTGTATAGAGTTCATGTAATGAAACAGTTAAGGCTGTAAGACTATTTTAAAACAAACTTTGTGAGTAGACAATGCTAAGTGATATGTATGTTAATTTGAACTGTTATTACATATTACTAAAATACCAGGTTCTCTGTGCTGTATAACTCTCTCTCAGTCAGGAAGTTTCTTGGGACTCCAACGCAAATACATTGCTTTCCATTCAACATGTAGTTCCACAGCTCAAACTGATCTTTCACATGCTGCTATTCCTGTCTGGTGAGGTGAATTAAGAGACAGTATATGGGTGAAAACTTGAATTTTTGTGCTGGTAGAAATGTGAGTTTTTTTTCTTCAGCGGTTCTTTTTAACACAGTTCTGAGAGGTACACGTTCAAATGTTCTTTATTGGCCTAAAAGTCTCCCCAAACTCCCTAACCTGAGAACAAATAGTATCATGGGAACAAGTATTTATTGTTCCTAAGCAAGTCTTATAATCAAGCTATTATCTGTGTGGGCTTTTCCCAGGAAACAATAGATATTGTAACAAATATAACATGTAAAGAAATTGGTTGCTGTTTAATATTGCTAGTGGAAGAGAGGGAGACTCCTTCCCTGAACCTGCCTCAGTGAGGAAGTGAGTTATGGTTGGTTATTACCACTGTTCCAAGTTCTGCTCAGAGTATGCAATACAGTGATCAGAACATCTCTTGCTTTAAAGTGTCCTGTTTGACTTTCAAATGAAGTTGTAGGTTGCAGCAGTCCTCTCTGTGTCTGCCTCCCAAGACCAAGGACCAGGCTGGCTCAGAGTTGGGACTGGAATTTTCCCTTTTCAGCAGAGGGCTGAAATGCAATGCAAGCTGTGTCATAATTGATATATTTTTAAGCATTGCCCTCAGGGAAGGAATAAAGTGAAGAATAGAATAATCCTCTGGCTGGTTTCAACCTCCTGGTGTGCTGAAACATCTATCTTATTGCTAATTTAAAAGAGAAAATAGAGGGCATAAGGGGGATAGATAAATGGTGATGGAAGAAGACTTGGGGTGGTGAACACACAATGCAATATACAGATGATGTATAATTGTACACCTGAAACCCATATAATTTTATTAATATCACCCCAATAAATTCAATTAAAAAATAGATACTAGGCCTTGTCCTAAGAAGAGATTATTTCTGATTTTGACAAGTCGGCCAAACAATGTTGTTTTTAAATTCCATTGTGCAAATTTTCACTAAGCAAGTGTTAGCAACTTTGTCCCACTCTGTAATACTGGCAAAAGAAAATTTTCTTGATTTTTTTAATGAAATCTACAAATCAAGAAACCTTTGACTAGAGACCCAGAAGAGCACTTTTATTAATGTTTTATGATACTTATTTAAAAGAACATAAAGGAACCTGAGAGATTTCATGTCAAGATGGAACTGAAATGCATTATTGCTTACCAATGAGAGTATATAGGAGGTTTTTAATAAATTGGATTCTAGTACCCTGCTATAGAAGGGATTTTACATTATGGATGTGTATTATTAGCAAACTTTATGGTGCTAAGTGTATTGCATTTATATGTCCAGCGTGGCCTGATCCAGCTTTTGCAAATTGTGCTTAATTAAACACTAGTCTCATCAAACATGCTCATTCTGGAGGGAGGAAGAGATTGTGGTCACATGACCCAGTGCTGGGGGTATGGTAAGGGTTAGGTATAAGTATTTGTTTACATTTCATTTTGAGCAAAGAAGCCCTAACTTGGCGCTTTTATTTCATACTAGAGGACCAGTGCACAAAAATTTGTGCATTAGGGCTGAGGATTCCCTCAGCCTGGCCTGTGCCCTCTCGCAGTCTGGGACCCCTCGAGGGATGACCACCTGCTGACTTACACCTGCTCCCTGGGGCATTGGGCCTAAACTGGCAGTCAGACATCCCCTGGAAGCCTGGGAGCCCTCGGGGGATGTCCACTTGCCAGCGGGGAGCAGGCCTAAGCTGCAGTCGGACATCCTTAGTGCTGCTGAGGGGGCGGGAGAGGCTCCCACCATCACTGCTGTGCTGGCAGCCATCAGCTTGGCTTGTGGCTGAGCAGAGCTCCACCTGTGGGAGTGCACTGACTACCAGAGGGCAGCTCCTGCATTGAGCGTCTGCCCTCTGGTGGTCAGTGTGTGTCTAGTGACCAGTCATTCCCAGTCGTTCTGCTGTTAGGGTCAATTTGCATATTACTCTTTTATTATATAGGATAGAGGCCTGGTGCATGGGTGGGGTCTGGCTGGTTTGCCCTGAAGGGTGTCCCAGATCAGGATGGGGGTCCCACTGGGGTGCCTGGCAAGCCTGGGTGAGGGACTGAGGGCTGTTTTCAGGCTGGCCACAACCCCTTCAGGGGTGTCCTGCTGGGGTGCCTCGCCAGTCTGGGTGAGGGACTGATGGCTGTTTGCAGGCTGGCCTTGGCCCTCAGCCACCCAAGCTCTCAGTGGAAGCTGGCTGGAAGCAGGTATCTGGGGTTTATTTATCTTCTATAATTGAAACTTTGTTGCTTTGAGTGGAGCTCAGAGCCTGCCACGACAAGCGGGAAGCTTGACTTACTCCATCATTGGGACAACCAAGTCTCTTGATTGCTCAGGCTCCGTGGCTGCCGGCCGCCATCTTGGTTGGGTTAATTTGCATATAGTCACTCCGATTGGCTGGTGGGTGTGGCTTGGGGCATAGTAAAGCTACGGTCAATTTGCATGTTTCTCTTTTATTAGATTAGACTAGACAGTTCTTATTGCCTTAAAAAATAAAACAAAACAAAATTCAAAGTGGTCTTCAACCCCAGCTGCTAGGACAAATCCCATAGACCAGTGGTTCTTAACCTGTGGGTTGTGACCCCTTTAGGGGTTGAACGACCTTTTCACAGGGGTCGCCTAAGACCATTGGAAAATACCTATATAATTATATATTGTTTTTGTGATTAATCACTATGCTTTAATTATGTTTAATTTATAACAATGAAAATACATCCTGCATATCAGATATTTACATTATGATTCATGACAGTAGCAAAATTTCAGATATGAAGTAGCAACGAAAATAATTTTATGGTTGGGGGTCACTGCAACATGAGGAACTGTATTAAAGGGTCGCGGCATTAGGAAGGTTGAGAACCACTGCCATAGACATTTGGAAAATGTTGCGAATACACATGATCAGAAAACTTAGATGGCATAGTGAATATAACATGAAAACTAAAAAAATAGTCCCATTCCCATTCAGGTCCTTAACCTAAAGTTTGCCATTTTTGAAACTTTCTTGGTGTATTGATCAGATTCTGTATTTAGTCATGTGCTTTAGTTCTGTAGTGGAGACTCCTTGTAAACTTTATCCATCTATTCATCTACTTATTACCTATTACAATTCAACATAACGGAAGGATTTTTAGGGATAAATGGGCATGTTTAGGGAGATTTAGGTATAAAGAGGATCCATGAGGAAGGCAGGCATAGATGAGGGCTTGGAGCTACCAAAAGGCATACATTCACAGAGGGAAAAAAAAAGGGGGGGAGGGTGCCACAGGATAAAGGATGAGGAAGACATACTTCTCAGAAGATAGAGGAAAGTCACAGGGTATGGGGAGAGAAAGGAAACAAACTTTCACAGAGGATAGAGAAATGACGACAAATGGGAGAAAGAGGAAAACAGA
>NW_006383018.1:1920916-1923521 GCF_000327345.1 Myotis davidii | reverse complement strand
GTTTCTTGAGTGGGGCAAAGAAAAAATTCAGAACCAAAAACTCAAATATAAGAGAAAATTTATTTAGAAAATTACAGAGGTAGCAGAATGAGCCAGCGGGGCTGCAGAGGCTCATCCTGGGTCTGCAGCTGCTGCATTTAGGCTGGTGCCTCCACCATTCGCCCTCCTGGTTCTCAGCCTTCGGACCTGAACTGAAATGACACCATTGATTCTTCCTAGTCCCCAGCTTGCTGATGGCAGATCTTGGGACTTCTCAGCTTCCACATCATATGAGCCTATTCCTTGAAATAAATCTCTCTATATAGATATACTGGTTTTGTTTTTCTGATAACCTTGACACATACAGATGACAAATGAATAGAAGGTACCTTTTTTTTTAAATGGAGAAGGAAGGTATTTGTGGAATAATGCCTGAACATAGCTGCTGTATTATGCTTTATCACTCAGCAGATGTCTTGAGTGGCTTACATTAAATGGGACTATATACTAGATATATTTTAAATTTGAACTTTCACTTGTTCTTTGATAATGTAGAGATAACTATCTTTTATGTTCTAAAGATTTATTGTCCTATTCATCTATTCAGGGTGTGTTATTATAAATGATTGCTTCAGATAAATGGCTGGAAAATTATTTTGATAAAAATCATAGTTTATCTTTCTTAATCTATCAAGTGTTTATATTTCTTCTAAGGATCATGACAAACATAAAATTCAATATTCAGATTAAAGTGTTTCTTATCTTTTGAGATCAGATGCTCTTGGGGCTATCATGTCTTCCTTAAAACATTTTTTGATCTTTTATGATCTCATATTATTCTCAATACTTTCAATAAAGGCCTTGCGATATAACTTATTGGGAAATAAATGTATTCAGGAGAATATTTAGTAGGTAGGTAGTCTGACAGATTAGAGATCTGATCTTAAGATCAGAGATCTTAGGGTCAATTCTAAATATAGGCTTTTCTCAGATGGATAATGTTTTCATAACCTTTCAACCAGTCAAAATCTGCTTGTTCCTGTACTACTCTGCAAATTTCAAGATGTCTGAATTTTTCAGGCCAAAGTGATGATTTAGTACATTAAGGGCATAAGTGATCTAATGGTATCTCTAACACGAGCTTAACATGGTGCTTTTGAGAGCTTTAATTTTGCTTTGTTTTTGGTCCTTCAGAAAGATACATCCATCTGTTACAAGATTAAAAAATGATGCAGGGATACAGGAAATGTGTATTCAAAGAATTTTATTTTATTTTATTTTATTTTTCTTTTCTTTTTTTTTATTGCTTAAAGTATTACAAAGGGTATTACATATGTGTCCATTTGCCCCCCCCCCTCCGCCCTAGACAGTCCCCTAGCTTCCCCTATACCCCAGTGTCTTATGTCCATTGGTTATGGTTATTCAAAGAATTTTAAACAAATGCACGAATAAAGATTTTTCTTTGTGTCTGTTCTTTTTTCCTATAACTGTTTTATTTCTCTCTTAACCCCTTCCCCAATAATTTTTTTGTTAAAAACGTTTCTTTTTCAGACTAATTTTTTTATTTTGGTTCTATATAGTATTTTTGATGCTGGTTATGAAAACAGTTTGTAACTGGTCTTCCTATAAACCATATTTTTTTACCATATTTTCTTAGTATACTCGTCGACGACTGAAAAAGAACATTTTGTGAAAACGAGTATACACGTTTCTGCCGGGGAAGGGGTTAAAATATGTATTTACTGATTTTTTTTCTTTTCAAGAGAGAGAGGAAGGGAGAAGAAGAGAGAAACTTTGATGAGAGAAAAACATTAATCAGCTGCCTCCTGCAGGCACCCCCCCTCCTCCCCCACCCCTTAGTGGATCGAGCCTGAAACAGGGGCATGTGCTCCATAGGGGATCGAACTGGAGACCTCTCAGTGCATGGGGCGTCTTCAACAAACTGAGCCACACCAGCCAGACTGTTTTATTTTTCTTTTAATTTCAGCTCCAATCATGAGAATTGAGTTGTGCATTTGATCCTAACATTTTACTTCAGCATATGTTTGTATCTGTTTGCTCACACTTTGTGATGCTAGTTGCTGAATTGTTGATGGAGGCCATTTTTAGCATTGTGTGGCATGCTGTTCAGATGCTCTTTTAATTTTCAAAATCTGTGTTTGTTTTTTGGAAATATTTCTATGGCTGCCAACTTACAATTACTAGGTAGTGGTGAGGTGTTTTTATTTGATATGAGAAGACTATTTTTAGCAAGGCTGTCCCTAGGGTGTACGGGGCCCTAAGTGTTATAGACTGAATTGTATTTCCCAATATTCATATGTTGAAACCCTAATCACCATTGTGTCTGTATTTGGATGTAGGGCCTTTAAAGAGGTAAATAAGGGCAGAAGTAGGCCGAGGAGAACCAAGATGGCAGCATAGGTTAACACCGGAGATTGCTGCTTCCAACAACCAATTCAAATTACGCCTGAAACACGAAACGGACACCATTCAGAACCCCAGGAGGGCTGGCTGAGTGGAAATTCTACAAGTAGGAGTAAAGAGAATATCATACCCAGACTCAGAGGAGGCGTAGTGCTGAAGTGAAATTCTCAGGTGCGTGTGCGCGTGGAGCGGGCTGGCGGCG
>NW_006383018.1:1915493-1919446 GCF_000327345.1 Myotis davidii | reverse complement strand
CGGGGGGCGTTGGAGGGAGGGTAGGTGAGGGTGGGGGTAAAGGGGAAAGAGCAACCAAAGGACTTACATGCAGGCATAGAGGCCTAACCAATGGACACGGACAACGGGGGCGGGGGAGGGTGATGTGGGGACAGGGACACATATGTAATATCTTAATCAATAAAAAATATATTAAAAAAAAAAAGAAGTAGGCCTGAGAGTAACTGCAGGGAGTGGCCCTGTGCCATTGAAGGGGGCCGCCCCCTAGTGGCCAAAAGAGGAAGCTGCAGTGCTCGCAGCTATGGAAATGTCCACAGGAGTTAAGGTTTTCCACATACATCCAATCGTGGCCCACTTCTGACGTGTGGAGAGGGCACAGTCAACCCAAAGGACCACTTATACAGGCCCCAAGGTGGAATTCTCTCTACTGCCTCCCCTGGTGTGCCAAAATGTAGCCCACCCTACTCGGGCCTATTCTGTGAAGGCTGCCACTTCCTGTCTTGCCCTTCTAAGTATCAGAACCTTTACTCCAGGGGCCACTTGATTCAGAGAGCTCTTTGAATGGGTTCCTTAAGTCAAATGTCCAGACTGTCCCATGAAGGCTACACAGAGGATTATGGGAAGTCAGAACCTGGGTTTGGGGATTAGATCAACCTAATCATACCTCTGTCACTCACTAGCTGTGTATCTCTGAACAAGTTACTTAACCTCTCTGTGTCTCTGTTTCTCCCTCTGTAAAATAAAGAAAAGAAAGAAGAGGTAAATAAGGTTAAATGAAATCACAAAGGTGGGGGTCTTAATCCAATATGTCTGATGACCCTCTAAGAAGGAAAAGAGGCATAGGGGGTGCACGCTCACAAAGAAAAGGACATCTGCAGGCCAAAGAGAGAGGCCTTGCCATAAACCAACCCTATTGGGACCTTGATCTTGGACTTCTAGCCTCTAGAACTGTGAGAAAGGAAATGGCTGTTTAAGCCACCAGTCTGTGGTATTTTGTTAAGGCAGCCCTAGCAAACTAATGCATTAGGCATGTATTTTTCATGACCCAGCTCTTCAGGTGAAATGCAATGTTCCTGACTAATTCCATATCTTACTGGGAGCAAGAGGTAGCAAAGCTGTTGTTACGGTGTCATGGCTCTGTTTGTGTTGAAACAATGCAGTTCTTGCTTCTGCAGTTTCCTGATGCCATTTGTGTGTTTAATGCTGGTTACAGCATTACTCATGACACGGCATCATCCTTCATGCCACCTGTGAACACTGGCTTGGTTGCTATTGTGCTTCCTTGATAATGACCATAAATGCAAGACTTTCCTGCAGAGCGTGCAGAAAAATGCGAACAATACATATTTCATTTTCTGGACATACTACATTTATCTTTCAAAAGCTCACGGAGTAAACATAGAACAACACATCTCCCAACCATGTCTTTTCTTGAATCCTATAGGATGCAATCACTGCATTCCTAGAAAGTGATCTCTTTTCATGCTGACCTCACCTGTCTCCTATGCACTCCTGTCTTCCTTATACTGCCACCAGTGACAGGATAGCTGAGGTGCTGAGAAGAATAGTCCTAACCAAGAAATGTCCATCCCTCACCTGGGATAAGACCTGCAGGGGGCCGCATGATGCCCCCCTGATTAGAGGCAAGAAAGGCCATTCATGAAGGACTTGTGGGTGTTGGGGCCTCAAAAAGCCTTCAGTGGAGAAGGGGAAAGGCCACCTGTGGGCAGGTGGTGAGGTGTACACCATGTTGTCATGGGAGGTATATGAGGCACCCATCACCTTTGAGTTTTGTAGAGTGAGGTGGCATTGTTGGAACACCAACCAGCAAGAACTAAGTATGCAGGTCAGTACGTGTGACTCAATCTCAAGGGTTGGTGTGGACCTGAAGTAGGTCGCATCCCTGAATTCACTCATGGTGAGACCGGAGTGAGACCCCTCAAATTGTGTACCACAGCAGTGAGTGGGAGAGAGCTTGGAACTGGGGCGCTGCACAGGCGTGAGATCACCCAAAGGCGTGAGTGAGTCCCAGAGGTCCTCTGTGCCTCTAGTGAACTTCATGCTGTAGAGGGGGCCAGACTCCCACAGGAAGAAGCAGAGTCAGGGTTTCCACAGATGCCTTCCCACCCAGCTCACACGTCCTGCTCTGATGGCACTGCCGGCCCCCACCAGTCCCTGATAATGCAAGAGAACTTAACAGAATTTTAAGGAAGGCATCCAAAACGCTGGAACCCCTGAGGCAGTGACTTGCCTGAGTGTCAGAGGGTACTGGTCTTTAGCATCATGCAAGGACAGTCTGTTTGGCAATTGGTCAACCAGGTCTCCCCTCTTTCTACTTCTAATGTTCGTTTCTCTCTTCGTGGATTTTTATCAGTAGCACCAACCCCTCCTCAAATTAGGCAGGGTCTACACAGCAACCCCCCACCATCAAAAACAGCAAACAGTTGTTTGACTTGGTAATAGCATTTTCCTCTATTACAAACATATCATGTCATCTTTCTTCTGAGTATTCTTATGTATATTGCAATATTGTATTAAAAACACAATTGTACTAATTTTCTATTGCTATTGTTATAAATTACTAAAAATTTGGTAGTTTGAGCAATGCAGATTTATTGTCTTATAGTTCTCTAGGTCATAAGTCTATGGTACTATGATGTGACATGACTAAAGAAATGCCCTCAGCATGGGACTGAAGGTCAAAAAGTTTTTGTCTGGACTCTATCACTAACTTGTGTAAATAAAGTGCTTACCTGAGCCTCAGTTTTCTCCTATGTGTAAATGAGAAACTGGAGATAAAGTCTTGTTCAGTTTTTAAGTTGTATAATACCCTATTGAAAAATAATACATTGTCTTTACAATGATTACCATTTTCAAAGAATTAGCCTCAACTTAACATTCATTCTGCTGTGTTACCGCATCTACTTGCACATCTGTCTAGATAGAATAGCATTCGTATTGTGTAGCAATCCAGTTTATGGATATCACTCTCCCCTCCACTAGGTGCTCTTTCTCCAGGGCAGACACTCATTGTTCAACATATCCCTGGGAGTCAGATAGGGATTGTAACATGGTAGGTCCTTATTAGATGCTTTTGAATAAATGCATTAGTGCACTATTTCTCAAAGTCTGTTCTGTGTACATAATACAGACATACCTCATTTTATTGCATTTGCATTTAGCAGATATTGCCTGTGTTTTTCTGTTTTGTTTTGTTTTTACAAATTGAAGGTTATAGCAACGCAATAGCAAATTTCTCAGTGCCATTTTTTTTTCAACAGCATTCACTCATGTTGCATTTCTGTGTCACATTTTGGTAATTCTCACAATATTTCAAAGTTTTTCATTATTACTATATTTGTTATGGTGATCTGTGATCAGTGATCTTTGATGGGACTGTAATTGTTTTAGGGAGCTATGACCCACTCCCATATAAGCCAGTGTACTTGATAGATCAATGCTTTTCATTTCATTTTATTTTCCCAGATTTATTGAGGTATAGTTGACATATAAAACTCATGTAGTTAAAGTGTATGTCTTTTGAAAAAATATATTTTTATTGATTTTTTTTTTTTTTAGAGAGAGAGAAATGGAGAGGGAGAGAGAGATAAAAACATCTTCGATCAGATCAGCTATCTCCAGCACACTTCCTACTGGGGATCAAGCCACCAACCTGGGCATGTGTGAACTAGTGACCTCTTGTTTCCTGGGTTCATGCCCAAACACTGAGCAACACTGGCTGGGCTAAAGTATATGTCTTGATGATTTGATATACCTAAACATCGTGAGAGGAATCCTTCCATTGAGTTAAACAGCTCATTCATCACCTCACCATTTTACATTTTTTTGGGGGAGGACATTTAAGTTCTAGTCTCTTAGGAAAATGTCAGTTATACAATACAGTCTTCACCATGCTATAGTCACCATGTTGTACCTTAGATCCTCAGACCTCATTCATGTCATAACAGAAACCT
>NW_006383018.1:1914492-1915420 GCF_000327345.1 Myotis davidii | reverse complement strand
TTCCATGAGTTTGGATTTTAAAAGTATTTTTATTTATTTTTTTTAAAGGTTTCACATATAAGTGATACCATGTGGTATTTTTCTTTGGCTTATTTCACTTAGCATAATGTCCTCCAGGTTCTTCCATGTTCTTACAAATGATAGAATTTCTTTTTTCTAAGGCTGAATAATATACCATTGTTGCATGTATACACTATTTTCTTTATCCATTAATTTGTTGATGGCTGCTGAGGTTGTTTCATACCTTGATTACTGTGAGTAATGCTGTTATGAGCATGGGAGTACAGATACCTCTTTGAGGTAACAGTTTTTGCTTCCTTTTATATGCCCAGAAGTGGAATTGCTGGATCGTATGTAAGCTCTCTTTTTAATTTCTAGGGGAACCTTCATACTGCTTTCCATAGTAGCTGTACCAGTTTATAGTTCCACAAACAGTGCACAAGGTGGTTCCTTTTCTCTCAGTGGTTCTCAACCTTCTGGCCCTTTAAATACAGTTCCTCATGTTGTGACCCAACCATAAAATTATTTTCATTGCTACTTCATAACTGTAATGTTGCTACTGTTATGAATCATAATGTAAATATCTGATATGCAGGATGGTCTTAGGCGACCCCTGTGAAAGGGTCGTTCGACTGCCAAAGGGGCCGTGGCCCACAGGTTGAGAACCACTGCCTACATCCTAACCAGCATTTATCTCTAATGATGAATTTTAAATGATGAACATTTGGTTATTTTTTTATGCTGTAAATAATTTATGTACTGGAACATTCTGATAGAATATTAGAAAATAAGATTTTCATGGGAGCATGAGAAGAGAAAAATGAAGCAAAACAAATAGTCTGGTTTATAGTTTAGCTGAATGAATATTTTTAATCAATAAAACAAAATTTAAGTGGAAGTCCAAATGTTAGAAGCCTCTTCTAATGCT
>NW_006383018.1:1902692-1913910 GCF_000327345.1 Myotis davidii | reverse complement strand
AGAGAGGAAGGGAGAGGGATAGAGAGTTAGAAACATCAATGAGAGAGAAACATCGATCAGCTGCCTCCTGCACCACCCCGACTGGGGATGTGCCCGCAACCAAGGTATGTGCCCTTGACTGGAATCAAACCTGGGACCCTACAGTCTGCAGGCTGACACTCTATCCACTGAGCCAAACCAGCCAGGGCCTAATGCTATTTTTATAACTAGAAATTCCTATATGAAGATGAGTGCAGGAAGTAGAAAGGAATTCAGAACTGAGAATTTTATGATTTAATCAAATATTTATTGAGATTACCAGGACTTCTACAATATTTAGGTAGATTGGGTATTATATTAGTGCTGGCATCAGAACTACAAAGGATCACAGTTTGTTTTTCAGTATTAACAGTGATAACAAATAAAAACACTGAAGTATCAGGAGACTGTAACAATTTTTTTCAAATATAAGCCTCAGGAATTTCACTGTCTCTGAGGCAAGTGGTGATGATCAATGTGTTAGCTCCTTTGAGCAAGTGGAAAGGTTGGGCCCAATGGAATTGTGACTTAGTTCTTATCAGCAGTGCTTACGGGTATAGCTGGAAATAGCCTTGTATTTGCTGATCTGTTCTTTTTCTGCTGTACTGATATTTCTCTCTCTCTCTGTCTCTCTCTCTGTCTGTCTCTCTCTCTCTCTCTCTCTCTCTCTCTCACTAGCTTGTTCAGAGAATATTTTAGCCTAATATTTTAGGCAGGGTAGAAATCTCAGGAGCTCTTATTTCAAAATTTATTCCTTGGGGAAATAGAAATGGAATCAGGTGTTATATTTCTCTAGGAAAGTCCTGTTGAGGCAGCTGAGAGTTCCGGGTGGGGGTAGATGTCATGCCATGTGCTTTAATGTAATCATTGCAAATGAGTGCACTTCCATAATCATATGTTAAGTGGTTTCTAATACCCAAGATGAGTGAGTTTCAAAAAATATACAGGAATTGGCAATAAGTAGGTTTATAGTTTTGAGTATGTTGGGGGGGGGGGTCCCCACTGGGGTGCCTGGACAGTCTGGGTGAGGGGCTGAGGGCCGTTTTCAGGCTGGCCAAGCCCCCTAGAGACGTAAGCTCCCAGCCTCTCCTTTTTTTCTTTTTTTTAATTATGGGATTTATTTATCTTCTATTATTGAAACTTTGTTGCAGAAAGCTTGTCTTCCTCCATCGCCAGGGGCAACCCACTCCTGCTAGCTCCAGCTCTGTAGCCAACAGCTGGCTGAAAGCAGGTATCTGGGGTTTATTTACCTTCTATAATTGAAACTTTGTTGTTTTCAGTGGAGCCCAGACCCGGGCCCTGGCAGGCGGGGAACCTTGGCTTCCTCCATCACTGGAGCAAGCAAGCCTCCTGCTTGCTCCAGTGCCGTGGCTGCCGGCCGCCATCTTGGTTGGATTAATTTGCATATAGTCACTCTGATTGACTGGTGGGCTTGGCTTAAGGCATAGCGAAGGTATGGTCAATTTGCATGTTTGTCTTTTATTAGTATAGAATTATTAACTACTTTTTTCCACCTGTGCATGTGTGTGTGTGCATATGCAAGAGAGAGGTTAAAGCCAACCTATTACCCATTTCATGTATACATGAAAGATTATCTATCTATCTATCTGACTGAAACCCTAATATGCAAATTGACTAAACAGTGGAACAACTGGTGGAATGACCAGTCGCTGTGATGTGCATTGACCACCAGGGGGCAGACGCTCACTAGTCGCTGTGATGTGCATTGTCCACCAGGGGCAGACGCTCACCTCAGGAGCTGCTCCCAGCCTGCAGGCCCTGACCAGCAGTGGCGGTAGGGGGCAAGGCTGGCAAGCGGGTAGTGACAGGCCAGCCAAGTGGAGTGCGAGCGGGGGCCCTGATCACACCACCCGTTGCCCCACAGATTGGCCCTGATCACCAGCCAGGCCTAGGGACCCTAACAGTGCACAAGCCTCTAGTATATATGTAAAAGGCTAATATGCTAAGTGTCCGACCATCCAACCGGTCACTATGATGTGCACTGACCACAGGGGGCAGATGCTCAATGCAGGAGCTGCCGTGATGTGCACTGCCACCGTAGAACTGGCATCCACAAAGCAACACTCAGCTTCCCCCAAGTGGGACACAGGCCCAGCCACCACCCCGGAGCAACACCCCACCAAATTGCTGCTGACGCTGCCAAGACCCCGTGGTGCAAAATGCGGCCCACAGCCCAGTCCAGCTAGGAAAAGGTTGCTGTGGGCACTGGGTAATGACGTCACATAGCAATGCCTGGCTTCCTCTCCCTAGCAATTAGCCCCGTGCAGTTTCCTCAGCTCAGGAACAATACTTGCTTTATAGCCAGGTGCAAACATTTCACACTTAAATCAAATGTCTGTGAAGCATTTTCCTGTGCCTCATCTCATTTGATCCTTGCAGAAGTCCTGGAGGAGGTAGATGGGAGACTCGGTAGAATCCTATTTTCTTTTCATTAGCCAGAAAACGGAGATTTAGAAAGCTTAGAAACTTGACCCGACTGAAAAGAAGTAAGAAATGGTGGACCTTGAAAAGAATTTCAGGTTTTCTCACTGCACAGAATATAGTCAAACACTGCTGCAGTTAAATATTTAACTCTTTGTTCTCCCTGAATGATCGACAATAATAATCTGCTTCGTGTTGATATTTACTGCTGTGTTGCTGACAATTACCTGAAAGAGAAGTTGGGGTGCTTCACTGGGCTGGAAAAAGTTTAGCTAAATCAGAAAGCAGGTCTAATTAAGCAAATATATATATATATTGACTCTCACATGCACGATATAAACCTCTCGCTGGCATCAATTACACGCATGTGTTTTGATCTGTCTTTGTCAATCATGAATTTGGTTGACATTTCTATTATACAGAAAGGGCAAATAGTGATATTAAAATATTTCTTCTAATTAATTTCCTTTCAATGTGCATGAATTCATGCACCAGGCCACTAGTATATATATGAAATTTCTGGAGGCTTTTAGATGCCTGACAGTCCTGACAGGACTTGAAAGAAAATATGACTTTTCTCTAGGGATTTCTTTTATCTGAAGGATATCATGATTTTGCTGTAAATTACTCCTTCTTTTATTTAACCAGTTTTGGTTTAGAATGCACTTAATGCTTAAGGATCACAATGGCTGTTCCATTATTGGCTGTTAGATACTGACTCAAAGCTTGTTAATAGGGTGTTCATTACTTGAAACATTCATTTATTTAATAATCATTTCCTGAGCTTGGGCTATGTGATGGGTACTCCCTGTGCACTGAACAAACAAGCAAAGCTCTGTCCTTTTGGAGCAAAATATAGAAAGTGTGTGATGGATAGTGATTATTACTGTTACTGGAAACATAAATCAGGAAGGGAAGTATAAATTGTCAGGGTGCCAGTGAAGGGTCACCAAGACATAGACTTTTATGTAAAGACCTAAAACAAGTGCAGGAGCTATCTATCTCTGGGGAAACAACCTAGGAAGATGGACGATCAAGGGGTAGGACATTGTTTGTTGTCTTCAATGATTGTATTGAAGCACTTGTTGTCTGGGATTGTGTGAGGAAGAGTTGAAATCAGGGAGGTAATGTAGGCCTCACTTTGGGCCTTGAGAGCATCATTAAGTCTATATATTAGGATTACCTGGGGAATTCAGGACACATCCCAGACCAATTAAATTAGAATTTCTGGGGGGATGAATGTAGACATTGGAAGTTTTCAAGTTACTCAATGTGCAACAAAAAGTGAAACATTGCTATAAGGGGTGGAATGATATAATCTGAATGACATATTGGGATGTCCGTAAAAATTGTTCACCTTAGCTACTAGTTTGAGAGTATTCTGAAGGGGAAAGAAGAGAGCAGGGAGCAGGGATTATAGTTGGGAGATTATTATAAAATCCAGGCGTGAAGCAGTAGCAGGGTGGGGTGGAAAGAAGTGGTGGAAATTTGGATATATTTTGAGCTCAGTGATGTATAATTGGCATCCATTAAGCATGCATGCTGGTCTGCAATAAGTAGTTTATAGAATACAACTATGTAAAATATTCTGGCACTGGCTCCTTGGTAACCAGCATAGCTATGATGATGCAAAATAAAAGAAACTTTTGGAGATTCTGGTAATGTTCAGCTGCCTCCTGCACGCCCCCTACTGGGGATGGAGCCCGTAACCCGGGCATGTGCCCTTGACCAGAATCAAACCGGGGACCCTTCAGTCTGCAGGCCAACACTATCCACTGAGCCAAACTGGCTAGGGCTAATGTTCTGTTTCTTGTTCCGGATAATGAACACAAGTGTTTTGGGCTTTTGAGATTTCATCGAGTCATACATCCATGATTTCAGCACCTTTCTGTATGTATTATATATTTCTACATACAAGGTGGAGGGGACCATTTTAGAATAAAAGATACTAAAGAGACTTAAAAGTTAAATGCATTGGCAATTCCTCTCTCTTGTTCAACAGCTGCAGGATAGTGCTGGTGATTGTGAACATTTGAACATCCTTGCTCTCCAACCCCCTTGAGCTATACCTTCCTGCATGCTAATTTTTACAAAGACCTTTGTTGACCTTTATCAGAATAATGAACCTGCAAGATGTCTGTTCTGCTGTGAGGAGGTTACTGAGATGAAGGTCTTTTCTTCCTCATTAGCATTGGACCTGGTGGGATTGAGGCTCTTAAAGAGGAAGTGAGATGGGTCGTTGACTTGGTGGGAGGGGAAAAGGGGCACATCTAAGGTCACCCAAAGGGCAGAGAAATCAATTAATTTGAGAATCTTTGCTTTTTTAAATACTGGCTTTGCAATGTGCCCTTACACTTTACTAATCCTGCAATCTTAAAATGTGACCCTACTTTGAAGGAGTTCAGGAAAGTTAATTTTTAAAAAGGTTGAAAGGATCCACAAGACTAGTGTAATCGGAACACATTGTGGAATGCACTAGTGTCCCCCCCCCTTTTTTTAAAGAAATAGACTTAAGCACAGTTTGCATTTATAAACAAAGTGAATGGAGTGAAAGATTCCTATCTTGTAGAAAGGAATCGACATAGCAGACATAATTCACTGGGACATTTCATTTGTTGGCAAATACAGTGCATTAAAAGAGTGCATTTGCAAGGAGCCAACTCACAGTGTAAACATTGGCACCAGTTCAGGGATCTATACCTAGAAAGAGGGAGCTTCGAGGGACCTGCCAGCAAGCAATCACTTGGCACTGTGGGTAGGGCGCTTGAAGGAATGAGTTGGATGCTAGTGCCTGGTGTAACGTTAAGGGGAGCATCATTTGGACAACCACACTCAATTCTGTTCTCCACTGAAGTACTTTGAGAATCGGTTTTGAAGATAGAGGTTTTTCAGGATTTGAAACGCCTAATCACTTTTCAGTGCAATATCTGATAATCATTACGTGTCAGCTAATCAGCTTAAAAGCAATCTCAAAGAGGATTTTAAAAAAAACAAAACAAAAAAACCCTGCCTCTAAAAGCTGGAGAAGCAAGAGAGGAAATTTTTTCTATACTGACAGAGATGCAAAGATACTAATCATTGCCTTTGCTGGCTGGCAGTGCACTTAACTTCTGTGACAAATGTGTTTCATTGTAATAGGATGATGTGGAAAAGTAAGTTTTGTCACACACATAGGCAAATATTACTCCACAGGGCTTGTATTAATTGCCATCTAGACCATATGCTCTGCTTCAGCAAATGCATTGATTGCCCTCTGAAAATTGCTTTCCCTTTTCATTTATTTTCTTTTTAGGATTTGGTCTAGGCACTCAAGCTAATCAATAATGGTAACATTTAATATATTGAAAACTATCATTTTCTAGTTCTTTCAAAACTTGAAACTTATAATAAAGAAAACATTGGAGATTTTGAACATTGTTTATATTTTTGCTTAATTGAATAGGATTGTGGGCTTTAAGAATATGTTCTACATCAGTACTTCATAGTTTAAATTAATTTCTGTTTTTTTAACCCTTACATGCTGAGTAGAATGGCTTATTCTGAACAAAATTCAAAATAGAAGCAGGCTCCCCTTTTAAAAAATCTTCATTGTTGAAAACATTATATATGTCCCGTTGTTCCCCCTATTGACCTCTTTTAGCCCACCCCTCTCCCCCCCACCCCAGGCCTTCACCACCCTATTGTCTGAGTCCATGGGGTATTCATGTATGCATATAAGTACTTTGGTTGATCTCTTCCCACCCATCCACCTTCCCCCATCTTCCCTCTCCTTTAATTCTCACACGGTGGTGCCAAATGTGGCATGTTTTCTGAGCTTCCGTAAGAGCAGAACCTTGAGCATGGGGGTCTCTGTATTGGTCTGGATTATCTGACAGTATTTTTCTGATCTGATGAAATTTAGCAGCATTAGTGACAAATGGTAAAGGAGACGCTGGTAGTCCACGACACACTGTGGCAGAATGCTGATGGTTGGTGCTGGGAAAGGCAGTTTGGTGCATGTAGTCCTGTGACCCTACTCAGCCTTGTAGGAATGGGCCTTGGGCCTGGGACACTTTCTTCCCAGGAGACAAAGCGCTCATACCGCCTGTGCCGGGCTTATCATCTTGTGTGGGAATGTCTTTCTCTGTTGTATGAAACCTGGCCACCCCTACATCCTGTCCTCTGAGAGGAAGGGATGAGATCCTTTGACTGAGGAATAAGAGGTGTGCGTGTGAGCGAATTGCCCTGATTTCGCTGCCAGGAGAGACCCACAGGCCGGGGGACCAATGCTGACTATTGGAGCTGATCCTACTGTGTCTCCTGTCTGTGTGAGAAAAGCATTGTTCTATCTAGTGCTTGACTGTGTTGTTTTCCCTGGCTGCTTTGATACCAGATGCAATGGGCAGAGGTGTTTGGAGTCCCCACCTGGGACTGGTAACTGGTGCACAGTGTTCGGCTATACACTGGCTACTTCTAAGTGTATGGAGGTACTGGAAAAAATAACTTGGTGGTCTCAAGTTTCAAGGTTCATGGAATGCACTACAATGGATCTACAAGTGCCTGAAAATAAACTTTAATTTACTGTAAACACAGGGCTCCGGTTGCTGAAAACCAAACGTACAGTCTAGTCCCGAAGTTGCCTGAATTTCAATGCAAATGAAAATTTTACAACCTCATCGAATTTATTTATGTTGATTAGATTGATTTGGAAGAAGTAGGGACCAAAAAATTGATATGGGGACATATGGACAGATCCTGATAAAACTAACGATGTTGGACTCCTAAGTTCTGCAGAGCCTCCTTTGCTAGAAGAAGAGGCTTTCAATCCACTGTCTTTGGAGGTTAGTTTCCACTTCTTTAAAGTGCATGAAGCCTCCTTTGAGGTAAAAGCCTTACAGAGCATTGCTGATTCCTTTCAGGACCTACCTCCATCCAATATCTTCTGGATCTGTTACCAGGCTAAAATCCTGGGCCAACCCTGGGGATTTGGTACAAAATCTGACACAGGAAATCATGCCATACACACCAAGATATTTGAAAGATTTACCAGCTTATATTGACTGAGTCCTGGGGCCCATGTATAAAAATGAATTCTAAGATAGTTGTAATGATGCAGGTGAAATATAAGCTTGCAATGGGGTGAATTTGTTGATATGCATGAACTAGCAGAGATTCTGGATTTAATGTTTTAGTTTAAGCAGCTAGGATGCTAAGAATTTGCTGTGTTAATTTACTGAAAAGTGGCCCAAAAGTTGACCCTAATTAAAGTTGAAATTTCAGGAGTTACTTGATGTACTGTAGAGGAAGATATCAAAGGCCCAGGAAGATTGTAATGCAAGAGTGTATTTGTAATGTAAGAACTATACACTCAACCCTGAACTTTGTCTCACAAGAGGGTCCAGAGAATACTTCCTTCATTAAGCTCTAAGAAATATATTGTTCAAGGAGCTCACTGTCCTTGGAAAACACGGTAGTGCTATTATCTACAGGTCAGGACTGACAGTAGAAATGCTGTCATCAAACTGGACTTCTTGAATTCAAAGGGGATGATGAGATTCCTGGGCTACAGGGACCAAAAAGTGGCACTTAATTGCTAGAAGCAAGGCGAGTGTAGTTACCACATTGGACAACAGAGCTGAAGCAGTAATCAGAGTTTGACCTGCAGAGAGACAGAAAGATCTTTGATGATCATGGTGTCTGTAAAACTGAGATAGTTTTACAGCCTCCTGTAGTCTCACTTGAATTGTTTAAGTGGCAAACTCTAAGTCTGGGAACAAAAGGCTGACTTGAATAACAATAGAGTCACTTTCTCTCAGTCAATTCCCAAATATGAAACAGTTTCTAGACCCAGAGTCCCTTGAATGAAGGGGAAGCCAGTTCCTCTTGAGGAAGGATCCTTTGACGTAGCCAGTATTTTATACTCAAAATCCCATTCCTTAAAGGATTTATTCAATTTACCAGAATGATAAATTGAAGAAGGGGAATAAACAGTGCTTTTGGAAATTACTGGAGACTGGTCTCATAACTGACACTTATTCTGAGAAAGCGCAAATGCCACTGTGGTCCAGTTGGATAAGGGGCTCATGAATGCAAGGTAATCAGTGGAGTTCTGATTTGAATATGACTGGGCCGATGGGTCTTTGAGTCCATTCTGTGATTATTTCCCCAGTTTGGGGATGCATAGTCAGACTAGGCATACTCAGCAACTGTCAGAGTTTCCAAATCAGTTCCCTGGCTGATGCAGTAGTGGTTATTTTGATAAGAAAGGCCAAGCAGTGGTAGCCCCTAGAACTTCTAGCTACCAAAATAGTAAGTCAAAGACAATGTACACATTTGAAGTGACTATAGAGAATGTGGCCACTATTATGCACTTAAAAAATGGTGACTTACATCCTTCTACAATTTCCATATTGGCTTGTGCAGCAGACAGATGGGTCTTGGAGAATGTCAGTGGATTATACTACATCCTTAATCAGGTGTTAACTTCAGGTCTAGCTGCTGTTCCAGATGAGGTTTTGCTTTTGGAGCAAACTTACATATCCTCATAACTTGGTATGTAGCTATTTACCTGAAAAAGCTTTTTTTAAAAACTCTCTATAATAGCTATTAGAGACCAGATAGAGTGGCAAAATGGTCCTTTGAAGACTTTATTATAGCACCAGCTAGATGACAACAAATAGGGAATATAATGCTGAATTACTGGTTCATCTTTTGGAGTCAGGTGTTATCTGTGCTTACAGCTTTTCCAGATCTCCTCTTTAAACTTCTCCGGCGTCTGTGATGAATGGTACCAGCTTCGTCTGTAACTCACCAGTATAATTGGGGTTAGAAGTGTTGAAAGACAGACACCCATTCCAGTGGCTTTATTGATTTAACTTTGTCTTTGCAGATTTCAGTCTATCTTGTTCTACTCCTTTTCACACCCAGCTTTTCTTCCTCATTGTGGGCCCTGCTGACCTACAGCAACTTTGGATTCACCAACAAATCACAGCCAATAGTCACCCATACACTTCTTCATCAGATCTATTTCCCGATGAAAAATACAATTTAATTTTTTTCTAGATCTGTATTTAAACTATAAAAAATGGATATTTTGAGTAGTATATTAGGATTTTGGTTTAGTTGAATAAATTTTATTGGCTTGAAGAAAATGTTCAACATTTTAAACTCTGAGGCTCAAATTAGATCTTTATTATTATTTTTCCATTCCTCACCTGCTGAGCCCAAACAGACAATTCTGAACAAAATTCAAATAGAAACAAGATTTTTCTCCTTAATTCTCACTCTCGGGAGCCAGCCACGGGTTGTGGTTTGCGTTTTTAGTTATATTTTTTACTTTTGGGTGAACCTATAACTCCTGTCCATGAATTTTTTGAGTGTTGACATTAAGAACCGAATGCTATAGAATCGCGGGGGAGAAAGTGCCAGCTTTGCTGTCGTGGTTTATTTTGTGACTGAATTGTTGTACATATTTAAATATTAATAGCACTCCTAAGCATGTGTACTCCATTGTTCCTGGGGCACAGTATTTTTGCTAGGCAATGGGGCACGTGTTGGTAAAATAAATGAAGAGAGAGAATTTCTCTATGCTTTTACTCACTGTAGATTTGATATGTTACATTACATGCTTCTTAAATTTAACAGAGAGTAATGCTCTCCTTAGCTGTATCTTTCACTGGGGAAGAAATCTAATAAATAAAACTATTTGGGTCATGGAGAGAGAATCCAGGTCGATTCATCACAGCAGAGTCCACTTTGACTTAAAACTGGAATATCCACATTCCGTGGCAATAAAAGAATTGGGCTACATAGCAGCTGTCAAATACGTTATAATGCAGGGATCCCAATGGTGATCAAAATTATATCAAAGAGGCTTATCATAATGATATATTTGCATAACACCCCAGTGCTCTGTGTTCTCTGAATATCAGTGTGAATCATATTTGTTCATATGGATTTTAAAAAAACATATTACTTGCATGAAGCTTTCTATAATATTATTTCTGGTCTACAGAAAAAAAGATAAAAGATTTCTTAATTCTTAAAAGGCAAAAATGGAGGCAATATGAAGAGGCTAGAAAATGCCTTATTTTTTCCACACTTAAAGCTAAAAAAAAAAAAAATGTCTCCTTTTCCCATTTGAAATGGAAGTCATTAAACAGTCAGAAGTGAAGAGGAAAAGCATTTCTTAAGCTTTGGCCTGATCAGATGTAACTTTCATTTGGTGTAGCACTCAACCATTCGCCATGTGAACCTGGCTGGGATGTAACTCAGCGAAAAAAGAACCACAGGCCCAGCCGGTGTGGCTCAGTGGTTGAGTGTTGAATCATGAACCAGGAGGTCACTGGTTCCATTCGTGGTCAGGGCACATTGCCAGGAGGGAGCGTGCAGGAGGCAGCAGATCAATGATTCTCTCCCATCATTGATGTTTCTATTCCTTTTTCCCTCTCCTTTCCTTTCTCTGAAATCAATAAAAACATATTTAAAAAATCAATAACAGCAAAAAACAAACCATAATTGTAGTTGTCTGTAATGTTTATTAACTCGGTCTAGGACTTAAAAGTGATATCTTTGGTAGGTCAGGTCATAAATTCTCTACATTTGACAGTCTACTCAAAAGGAAAATGCAGGATTTCAGACAACAAAGAGTTTTTATCACTGACTAATCTTACCTTATGATTTAGGAGATGCTAGGGATTACATGAGGCTTAAGTCAGGCCAGCTTCCATCACTGTATCTCCTGTATCCTCTTTTCAGTATTTTGCTGCTATCACCACTT
>NW_006383018.1:1896915-1902658 GCF_000327345.1 Myotis davidii | reverse complement strand
CAAAATAATGAAAGGAAAATGAAAACCTTGTTCCATTTTCTCTCCATTTCAACCTTAGTATATGAATCATTTTCCTGGAGCTGTATTTATATTCAAGCAGTCATTCATTTTTTTTTCTTTTATAATGGGCCAACTCATTTTAATAACAACCATATTACACCTGGATTCTCTTTATTTTACACACACACACACACACACACACACACACACACTTTTTCTCAAAAGCAAGCATTAAGAGATCTCCATATGTACTCTCTTTTTGATTATAGGAACAAGTATATATGGAGTAAAAGATACTAGTGGTGCTCTTTGCATTCTCTCTAAAAGATACGGATCACTGAATAGTTGGAGGGATGAGAATCTGTCCTTATTTCCTGAAAAAAAAAGGGGAAAGAAATCATAGGAGGAAACTGACAGAAAGTGTGTTAGGGAAGGAATGATAGATCTGTGGACTTGGAAAGTCCTTTGCATGATAAGAATCACTGAAGTAAATACAGTTGTGTGTTAGTGCACAATTTTTGGTATCTGTTGCAATGATAGGTTATTTTAGCTATTGTTTTTCAACAACACTATAACAGCTGGAACTTCGAGATTTTTTAAATATGCTTATATGCTTAGAATAATGCCCCTGAACATTTGAGACCTAACACAATGTTTTCTATAAGTGTAGACAACGCTATACACAGACATTTCATCTACTAGCCTAGTAGATGTTACCCTAATAGGTCCATGAAGACAGGACATGTGTTATTATGTTCTCAGTGTCTACCTGAAGCATGGCAGGTGCTCAATAATTAGTCGTTGAATGTGTGAATGTTTTTAGCTCAGGGGCCCTTATTTATGTTCAGGGTCACTGTTATCCGCTGGCACAGGAGAGAGCTGAGGCCCACACAGGTTGTGATCTACTCAGGATGACCTACAATATTCAGGATTAGAATCTAGGTCTCCCGGAATAAATTTCTGAATAGTCACTGCAGTCATCTTACTACTGTGATCTCTGCCTTGCAAAAGAAAATTCATGGCTAAGAAGTATGTTAGATCATGTTATAAAGCTACATGTGAATTTACTTATTTTACATCATACTATCAGAAGTAGATACCATGTCACTTGTTATGGCCAGCTGGGGAAAAAAATGTAATAGTATTAGTATTAGTTCATGTGTTGTGCATTCTTGTATGTCCTAGCCATGTCACATGCTGTGCTCTGTTTTTCAAGTTCTATTTTTCTTAGTCTTAAAACTCTGTTTGATTTAAAAAAAAATAATTTTTAAATATGTTTTTATTGATTTTTAAGAGGAAAGGAGAAGGAGAGAGAAAGAAACATCCATGAGAGAGGGTGATTGGCTGCCTCCTCCACACCCTCTACAAGGGGTCAGTCCCACCACCTGGGCATGTGCCCTGACTGGGAATCAAACCAGTGATCTTAGGTGCTTGGGTCAACACTCAATCCACTGAGCCACACCGGCCAGGCTTAAAATTCCCTTGGATTTTATTGTAGTGACAGTATCACCAAGTAGTTTTCTTGGATTGAAAATTGTGATATATCTTCCATTGCAAGTAAGCCAAAATAAAAACCAATGATCCGAACTCTCATAGAAAGTATCTATATATATATAAAAGCCTAAGCAACCAAACGACCATATGACCAGTTGCTATGACATGCACTGACCACCATGGGGCAGATGCTTAATGCAGGAGCTGGCCCCTGGTGGTCAGTGTGCTCTCACAGCCAACCTCCCACGGCCTGCCGAGCAACCTCCCTTGGTCCCTCCCCCGACTGGCCAACCTCCTGCAGCCACCCCCCCCCCGCCACACACACACACACAAGGCTGGCCAACCCCCTATAGTCTCTCCCCCAGCCCCCCTCCCCTTCTCCATCAGCCCCGATCACTGGCCAGGCCAAGGGACCCCACCCATGCACGAATTTGTGCATTGGGCCTCTAATTTATAAAGGAAATCTCAGTTTTAAGTTTTGAGACCTATGATTTTGGCAAAAATTGTATAGGGTGATAGTACAAGTGTAGCCTAAAATGGCTGTCTGTTTCATTCTTTTCTGTAGGCTTAAGATAGAACTTTGTCATGGCCAGAGCATGGGAGCACATTTGCCGTATATACCCGATAAGGAAACCAGTCACTAATCCACAGATATGCATGCAACTTTGAATTTATTTATATCGCATCTTTTCAAAAGTAACAATAATGTAAACAGTGAGATTAAATGACTTCACAAGAGCCAGAAACATGATACATAGTCAAAGTAAAGGAAGGAAAGTGAAGTGAGCACGGGTAGGTTAGTTCATGAAATGAACCCTCTGAAGTCCTGCATGCAGTATTACTAATGCCGAGCTAGACTCACCTTGAAGATTTCTATCAGTGAATGAAAACATATGGCAATAGTGCCAGTCTTGGTTTCTGTGTCATAATGTTGACAAGAGGGACACAACTGTATATTATACTGAAAAAAGAGATAGACACCGTGCACCAAAGTGAACAACGTCCTTGACAAAAACAATGAGCTTCATCAAGCTCTTTCTTATAACCTTTCTCAATAGAGGTCTTTAATGGCCATTCAGCCCCATCAATTTGTACAGGCCACAGTGATGTTGTACAGGTAGGCAGCTCCCTTGAAAGGTCTAATTTAACGTAGGGATAAATTCCAAGGAATCCAGAGGGGAGGATAGGTAGCACATGCTTCAGGCAATCCTCCATAAATATTATTTTCCACTCAAAATTTTGAGGCCACCGTGAATTTGGGGTATGCTCCTGACAGGTACCAGAATGGTGTCTTTTGGCATTGCAACTCATGTGCATGAACTCATACTCTAACACTCAGCCGCACTGGGGCAAGGTTGAGATCTTATTATAAAAAGTGGCACATTCCTGAATAGAAGGCCACACACCCTTTTGGGGAGCCCAGGTTTTTCCTCCAGAGAATGCCTTGGGGACTCTTGTAAGGAACAAATAGGCAGCAGAAGTTTTACATCTATAGCCCTAACCGGCAGCTGATTGATGTTTCTCTCTCATCGATGTTTCAAACTCTCTATCCCTCTCCCTTTCTCTCTGTAAAAAATCAATAAAATATATTAAAAAAAAGAAGTTTTACATCCATAAACAATGGCTGAAAGAGCTTAATCGTTATATATTGTTTTCTTTCTTGTCTTTATTTATTTTTAATTTTTGTTTATTTTTTTAATGCTCCCCCGGATACTTTTCCCATTGATTGTTTTTTTTAAGAGAGAGTGGAAGGGAAGGTGACAGGCTGAGAGAAACATTAATGTGAGAGAGAGACATCAATTGGTTGCCTCCCACCCACCCATGCCATTGTGTGGAGGGGATGAGCAGGGCCAGGCTACATTTAAGTCTTATTTTTTGTTAATCCTCTCCTGAGGATCCTGTTTCCATTGATTTTGAGAGCGAGTGGAAGGAGATAGGGAGAGAGAGAAACATCAATGTGAGAGAGACACATTGATCGGTTGCCTCCCGCATGCATCCTGACCAAGTCAGGGATCGAACCTGCAACCCAGTTACCTACCCTTGACCAAGAATCAAACCTGCAACCCTTTGGTGCTCAGGCCATGGCTCTAATCACTGAGCCACACCAGTCAGGCTATTTTTAAATAAGTGAGGTATAGACATAACATTAGTTTCAGGTGTACAATTTGATTTAATATTTGTATATATTTTGAAGTAATCACAGTAAATCTAGTTAAAATCCATCACCTTACATCGTTAATTTTTTTCTTGTGATGAGGACTTTTATCATGTACTAACTATGGTCACCATACTATACAGTACAATCCTGTGATTTTTAAAAATTTTTTACCTGGAAGTTTGTGCTAATTGACTCCTTTTATCCATTTTGTCCCCCCTTTCCCCTCCTCCTGGGAACCGCCAACATGTTCTCTGTATCTGTGTATGTTATATTATGTGCCTTTGAGTCCACTCAGACTCCCGATGACTCTGTGAATGAGTGATTCCACAGTGTCTTGTCCTCAAAAGACCTGCTCAGCGCCTGTTGACTCATACCTATGGCTCCTTTTATGGAGTCAATCCCTCTCACATTTGGTCCTCTTCTTTTCCTGCAGCCTCCTGCTTTCCCCAGCATTATTGTCTTTTCCAAAGAGCCCTGCCTTCTCATGATGTGCCCAAAGCAGGACAGCACCAGTTTCATCATTGTCTCCAGGTGTGTTTCAGGCTTCTTTTGCTTATTTAATCTTGCTTTACCATTGCTTTCTGCCAGGCAGCGTGTGGCTCCAAAGCACCTGTGCTCGGGGCCATGGTGACGCAATCACCAAAGGCCTAGGAAATGTAAGCACTCCAAGAATCTGTATCTAGGAGTTTGGTTTCGTTTGTTTTTAGATTCCACATAGAAGTGAACTCATATAGTGTTTGTCTTTTTCTGTTGGACTTATTTCACTTAGCATAATGCCCTAAAGGTCCAGCCATGTTCTCGCAAATGGCAATATTCTGCTCTTTTTTATGACTGAATAGTATTTTGTTGTATTTGTGTGTGTGTACATACCACACCTTCTTTCTCCATGCATCCATAGATGAACATGTAAGTTGTTTCCATATTTTGGCTATTGTAAGTAATGCTGCAATGAACCTGGGAGTTCAAATATCTTTTCAAGAACTGGTTTCTGGTAGTTGAGCCCTGGTCCACTGTGCCCAGTCCTGGAGCTTTTACCCTCCAGATGGCCTGACCTGCCTTCTGGCTGGAGAAGGGAGAGGAATGGGAGGAGAAGGGAAAAATGTTGCTTCTCTCTGTGGGGCATTATGCCAGGCACTTTTCATTTGTCATCTCATTTAAATCTTAAAACCTACTTTGTAAGTGGATAATACCAAATTTCCCTGAGTTGTAGAGAGAGAGCGCAATGTACATACACACTGTCACACGGCTAGTAAGTGGCCCAGCCTGGATCCGAACCATCTCCCGCCTGCCTCCAAAGCTTATCTTGAGTATATAGTACTTTGTGTTATGCTCTCTTTCGCAGATGGTTTCTTCTTGAATACCACTGCTAATTGTTTACATCTCTGTGTCTTTAATAGGCCATGAAGAACTCTTTCAATTATCTCTTATCTTAGGCACCTGAAATGATTAGACCTAGGTCGGTATCTGTGAATGATTTAGCTCACATTGCAGACATATCAGGCCTGTGCTTAGAATTTCAAATTTAAAAAACCCGGGACCTGCTGGAAATAACACTACTGAGTTCTCATAATACGGTTTCTCACAGAACAGTCAAGTCAACTGGAAATTAGAAAACAGGCCCGGCTGGTGTTGCTTAGTGTTTGAGTGTTTACCCATGTACCAAGAGGTCCCTGGTTCAATTCCCGGTCAGGGCACATGTCCGGGTTTCGCGCTCAATCCCCAGTACAGGCCATGCAGGAGGCAGCCGATTGATGTTTCTGTCTCATCCATGTTTCTGTCTCTCTAGTCTTCTCCCTTTCTCGCTCTCTACAATCAATAAAAACATAATAGAAAAAAAAGAAAATCAATGTAACAAGGAGTAGAGTAAATTGCTTAAATCTCAAATTCAGTTATTGCTGGTTTAGTTTTTTTAGTTCTAGGGGATGATGCTTAATTCTTTAATATATCCTCAACCAGACATTCCATTTTGGGGAACAAGCGTTTAACTTCCTAGCACAGGAATTCTTTGCCACAGTGAGCCTCGCATTCAATACCTCTTGATCAGATTATAGGGACAGGCTGTGCTTAAGCTGGAAAACTGCTGAGAAGCAG
>NW_006383018.1:1895385-1896819 GCF_000327345.1 Myotis davidii | reverse complement strand
CTGGGAACTCTGCATGGCTTTGGAACCAAAAGAAAATTGCTTTTCTTAAAATGTCCAATTGAGTCAAATGTTTTGACCTTTAGTATAAAAAGCATAGCTGAGGTAGATACTTTTTGTTTCCTACCAACGTTCTCCCTTCTTTGTTAACAATTCCCTGATTCATAATGAACAACATAAACTGATGAACAAAAATAGAGCCACAGGGGGGGAAAATTTTAGAATATAATAGAAGTAATCCTGTTATTTGCAGATTTTTAATATTTCCTACAACTTTTGTGATATCATACTATGTTAGTACAGTTTTGGTAATATATCACTTAAATCCTTTTTTGTTAAAATATTAATATTTATCGCATGTAACATTATTATATTTAAAATCATTTTTCTTGAAATAAAAAAATGAAAAAACAAAAACAAACAAAAAACAATACCCTGCTTTCCATTCAGGCCACAATTACCCAGCCCCAGGCTAAATTGGTTTGTCTAATCCAGTGTGGCAATTCCACTCTCGTAGCCATTGATTGGCCTAAGTGTGAGCATTTGGTTTACTTCTAACCAATGAAAAGTCATGGGCCATCTGCTGGGGAGGGTTTAAGGAAAACACTTTTCTCCTCTATAAGAGGGAGAGTTGCAGGAAGGGGAGATACTTGTCTGCCCTTCTCTCTTCCTGCTTTGGGTGTCATAACCTGAAGCGCGTTCCTCGCCCCTGTGCTCCCACAGGGAGTGCGCCTACTCACACCTCAACTCTCTTGGAGATGGCAGCAGCGCCTTAAGCCTATAGGGAGACGGGTAAGCAAATCAATCTCTTGGAAGGAGTGGCCTGGCATATTTGCACCATTGAACCAACCCTCGAATTGCTACGTTAACCTTCTGGTTACAGAGGAAATGTGATAACTTCATTATTTAAGCTTCTAATGGTCAAGTAATTCATTACTTGCTCTGGAATGCATTCTACCACCGATTCATGGGTTAATATGGATAGTTGGTTTCCTTCTCTCTTCCTCCAAAACAGTATGTCAATGTCACTGTAGTGCTTTCTTAGAATGGAGTTTCAGTGAGGAGTTAAAGTTATTGCATCTTCACTCTCTGGAATTTTTTAATATTCTCAAGAGTCTTTAGAGCAGGGGTCCTCAAACAACGGCCTGCAGGCCACATGCAAATACAAATATTGTATTTGTTCCCGCTTTGTTTTGTTTTTTTACTTCAAAATAAGATATGTGCAGTGTGTATAGAAATTTGTTCATAGTTTTTTTTTTTTAAAACTATAGTCCAGCCCTCCAACGGTCTGAGGGACAGTGAACTGGGCCCCTGTTTAAAAAGTTTGAGGACCCCTGTTCTGGATAGTGAACACCCTTCTCAATGAGAAATGCTTTAATTTCTGTTAATAAGGAAGCGAAACGTTTCAAAACATTTCCTCTTGATAACCAACGCACC
>NW_006383018.1:1894403-1895104 GCF_000327345.1 Myotis davidii | reverse complement strand
AGAATCACCTGGGAATCTTTTTAAAATCCTGATTTCTGGGCCTCATCCTCCGGAAATTCTGTTTCTTTGTTACTAATGCTGTGACCTCACCCCATAACAAAGAAACAGAATTTCTGGAGGATGAGGCCCAGAAATCAGGATTTTAAAAAGATTCTCAGGTGATCCTAATGTGCAGCCAGGGTTGAGAACCACTGGTCTAAAGTAACAAGGAAGAAAGAGAGAACTGGATAATTAGAACCTCATGTTTCACTTGGTGTTGACGAGAATGCACATGTAGGGCAGTGGTTTCCAATTAAGGCAATCTTCACTATACCTTTACTTAGCTCCTATTTCATGTAATACACGTCCCAGGATTTCTTTATTTCATTTTTAAGGAAATACACTAATTTCCCAGAGCCTTTGGGGACCACTTTAAATTATTTACATCCCTGCCCAGTGCACAGAGAGCAGAGCGTGTGTGGGGCCGGGCCACTCATTACTCTGATTTGCTGGCAGCCAAACTGCGCCTGGAGGTCCAGGTGAAAAGTCCTTCTCCCCTATTCTGTATTCCTGACACAGGACATGTTCCTCGTGAATATTCCAAAGATTTATTTTTCTGCCAGGTATAGATGTCCCCCATTGATATCTTCAACCCTGACCCAAAAGCCACATGCCTGTGGTATTTTATTAAGGCAGAGTTATTTATGTTGAAGGGCATTTTT
>NW_006383018.1:1882013-1893738 GCF_000327345.1 Myotis davidii | reverse complement strand
AACGCGCTAAACAAATTACATATCGGGTAAAGAGGATTTGATTTGAAAGCTGTGGATATTGCTGGCTTTGCTGGTGACAGCTGTATTGCAGCCAGGGTGCTAGAGTTATATACCTGAGAAGTCTTTAGATCCCCAGCCAAGTTTGGGGAGAAAGATAAAAAAAACTGGCCAATTCTTTCTCAACTTTTGGCATTTAGATCTCATTGGAAAACTTTCAATTGGAAGATTACCTGAGTACTATCCATGACTACAAATGGATGCCTAAGAATTGTCACATTAGCCTATTTCACGTATCATCTTGTTTGGAGCTTGCTAAATCTCTTGAATAAAATCTTTGAAGGTTGGAAAAGCCCAGGTAGGCTTTTAAATCTACTCGGCTCTCTTAATGCTCAGTCTCATTCATGTAAATGTAATTGATATATTGACTAGTTACCTGTACAGAATGTTGGGTTTTGATAGCTTTTCTGAATTGCAGTGGGGATTTTTGCAGGTCTTCTCTTCCTTGATTGTGAGATCTGTGGTGTTAGCACCCTGGCAAAGTATGCTTTCTCCTTCCTAATTCTCTTTAGCTTTTTTTTTTAAAATGTATTTTTATTGATTTCAGAGAGGGAGAGAGAGATAGACATATCAATGATGAGAGAGAATCATTGATCGGTTGCCTCCTGCACGCCCCTTACTGGGGAAGGAACCACACCCAGGCATGTGCCCTTGACCAGAATCAAACCCGGGACCCTTCAGTCCACGGGCGGATGCTCAAGCCACTGAGCAAAACTGGCTAGGGCTTTAGCTTTTATTTGTAGCTCTGTTCTGTGGGGGTCCTGAATTTACAGCTTATAAAAGGTGGCAGATATCAAAACTGCTGATGCTCTTTCAGAGCAGATTGAGAGAGCAGCCAAATTCCAGGGTTGTGCTTAATTTGAAAAATTGGTTAGGAAGCCTTGCATGCAGGGAAGCACCTGGGACATTTGAAAAATGGCATTGGCGTTCCTAGCTGGAGAGAGGCCACTGTTGACCAGTGTGGAATAAAGCAGGCACGCTGCTCAGCATTCAAGTCCTTGTTTTTTTTTCTTCATTTTTCTCCTTAAAAAATCTGTCTTCTCCTTTTTATCATTAAGGGGCTTTAAAAATATCACATTTCCTCCTATCTGTCTGGACTTGATGGGAGGAGAGTAACTAGAGTGGGTCTGATGCTTGGGTACCTGGCACAAGGTGCCCGTCGTATATCACACTTGCCTCCCACTGCCATTAGAAATGCTAAATGACAGCCGCAGAAGAATTCTCCCTGTGGTGTCTCCAGCCGCAGTTTCCTTGACTGTGTAATAATCAGATCTGACCAGATGGTAACGAGTCGGGGGATGCTTTCTGAATGAATGCTTTTTAATCATAACTGCTCAGCTTCCTTATTCTAAGCGAACCCAATCAGCTTTAGACTGTGCAAGTTATGAGACATCTGAAAATTTGGACTAAATTGCTGTTACCAATTGTGCTTTCCCATAGTTCAATGGGAGGCCAATTTTTCCTGTCTGCAGTAATTTTGTTTTAAATGACTGAAGTGACAGATTGTGACAGATTGACAGCTATGGCCAAGAGGCCTGATTACATAGGTTTGGACCCTGTCGGTGCCTTTGTATATATTTAGCCTATCTTAGAAAGATCTCTGCTAGGTCCCAGGTCTGCATATTATTCTCACACACTCAGAGGTTTGAGCTTTTGAGTGCGTGTCTGAACTTCAAGCTCTTGGCTACTGTGGACCTCCCAGGTTTGAGTCAGTCTACTCACTCTCAGAGCTCTTGGCCACTCAGGGCTCCCAGCTGGGCAGGAGGGAGCTGCTCTCAGCTCCTCCTGTAGAAGAGAGCTGCTTCCACACAGATCACTTCATTCCCCTCCTTTCCCTGAGGCACCCATATCCAGCGCTGGGGCTAGGAAGGGGCACAAGTGTCCTAGCTAACTCTAAAGGAGCAACCCTGCTCCGGAGTTCCTATTGGATCAGCTGAGGCCTCTGTGGCAACAGTATTGCATGCCGTTCAGCTCTTCTGCCACCCAGTCTGGCTGCCTTGACTCATCACAGCTGTTCTCTCCGACTGACCTCCTGCACACACATCTGGACCAGCTTTTGAAACCCAAACCAAGGCAGCCACTTGGAAGAACAGCAGCGAATGCCATGTCCTCTATTCATTTCAAGGATCGTTCTCAGTTGTAGCCAAGAATGAGTCATCAGGACATGATAATATCTTTCTTTTAATGCTGGAGGCAGGATCATTTTTTTCCCCTATCAAGCAAAAAGGCTATATTAATCAGGCCACAAACTTTAATTGAGCATCTTATTCATGCGAGATGCCAGATGCAGGTGACATCAAGGTGATACGGACTCTGCATCTGAGGAGCTCAAGTGCAGGGAGAAGACAGTATCGCTTCCTCCCAAAACCTGTAATGGGCTGTGATGAGAGGCAGTGGTGAGAAGGGGAAGACAGTGGAGGAATAATACACACACAGGGCTGCTCATAACATACATAAAGGTGTGTGCTTTTACAGGGTGGCAGGCAGGAAGGAGTAGGGAGAGAAGCAAGAATACACTTTTCTTTTCTCTCCCAAGCTCTCTCTTACTTTCTCAGAGTTGCTCAGGACAGTGGTGCTCCCCACACTTTTAGAATTCTTTTGTTAGTTACTTAGAAATATACTAACTTTGTGCTTGTTGGGCTTAACTTACTGTAGATTAAATGCCATTATGCTCTACAACTTTTTAGAGTCTCCTCTATACTGGAATGAGCATTGCATGCCATTTTAGTGTAAATGTTCCCTCTATGTAGTTTGATAGAACAAAAGTTCTTATTGCTTATTGTTTATGCATAGTGCTCAAGTCTTTATGAAAATGGCTGTTTAAATCTGTGTTTAAGTTTTAAATTGAAGTTTGGACATTAGGAAGAATTAGGGGTGTTTTGCAGTTTTTTAGTTGCTCTATTCTCATCTGCTTATCATTGATTTGATATCATTTAATTTGAGGATGTTTTCAGTGGGAGTGAGAGTTAAAGGCACTAAGGCCTATTTAGGATGAAAACTGTTGAGTCTAAGAATTATAACTCCCTTCAAATTATAAAGAGGTCTATTCCTAAACTATGTGAGTATACTATACATTTGAAAGGAAATTGTGTTTATTTAGTATTTTTAATGTAGATAACACACATGGTTTAATGGATTTGGCAATAAACAAAAATATTATTTTTTGGCCAAGAGATTAGTGGGGGAAAAAGAAAATACAGATGAAGTCCTTTATATTTGTTAAACCATTTTTTTTTTTTTGGCCGAGTGTTACTTGTCAACCAGATTACAAACAAGAATAGTTTCTGAGCCCACATTAAAAGGAGTCAGGTGTGCCAAACTGACACTGACAGCATGGAAGATGATCAATCACCTTTTGGAACAGTAAAGGAAGTTAACATTTTATGTAAATGCATACTCATGGCAGAGTCTGCATAATGATCTGAGACTCAGTTTTTATTTGAAGTAAGCGGAGTGGTGTGGCGTCATAGCAAGTTAAAGCCTGTGTGTATTTATTATCTCCCCCATGACTTTTCACTCCACTGCCATGTTTCATGCTGCCTGCCTTGCTTCCGGCTTCTAATGACTGGGAGCTGGTCCGGGCAGGCAGCCCTCCTTGCAGGAGACACTCATGGTTGGAAGAATCTGGTCAATTGCAAATAGTGAGGGATCTGACACGGCACATTCATAGTGCAGCAGCAGTCCTCCTGCAGCATCATGCAAGCAAGAGGATTGTGAGCTTGGGGCAGGGAAGAAGGAAGAGGACTAAACATTGGAGAGGAGAGGTCCTAGGTCCTACTAATTAGCCACCTAATGGGCAGCAACAAGTATAGATCTTGTAGCTTCACTGAGCTCCTTTTAACTATAGCTAGGGAACAGGTGGCTTCTTCTTCCTTTAATTACAATCTAGACTCTTTTCAGTGGTTCTCAACCTTCCTAATGCCGCGACCCTTTAATACAGTCCCTCATGTTGTGGTGACCCCCAACCATAAAATTATTTTCGTTGCTACTTCATAACTTTAATTTTGCTACTGTTATGAATCGTCATGTAAATATCTGATATGCTATATGTGTTTTCCGATGGTCGCGACCCACAGGTTGAGAGCCACTGCTTTAGGCCCAGTTAACCTTTCTGTACTCTGACACTGTCTACTCTGTGGCCACTGATTCGGGTCTTTTCCTTCCCTGTAGTTCACCTCGGGACACCCACTGCCCCACTTCCTTTGTTCCTCCTGTAAAACAGTTTTCCCCAGTTGTGGGCCGTGTTCTAAAGGTACCACAGGAGGTGACTCCAGGCGTCTCACAGGCTGTGCGTTAAATAATATCCCATCACATGGTGAAAATGCAGTCGTATCTCCTTTTAAATCACTTTAATATGTATTGTTTTAGACAGTGGCAAGTTTGTCTTCAGAACCTTGCTAAAAAGTTTTTACTTCTGCAAAGAAAGAACAACAGCCCTTAGGAGCTGAGGCACGTTGTGAAGTATCGTAGGGAATAGTATTGGAAAATGAATATAATCATTTTAAATTATATTAATTTTATTTTATGTAAAGACTATGTTTAGAGAAGTTTTGCCTTCATAGCAAAATAGAGTGGAAAGTACACAGATTTCCCATATACCTCTCTTGCCCACCACACACACACATCCTCCACAGCTAGAAGCACCCCCCACCAGAGTGGTACATTTGTTACAATTCATGAACGTCCATGGACACATTCCCAAGTTTGATCTTTATAGTAATTTGTATTTACGATGCCAAATAATACCAGTTTTATTTTTATGGTAATATAAAAATGCTAAGTTTTGTTTTTAAAATAAAGTTTAAAAAAAGGCATTTCAAAGAAAACTATTAGACAATAGTATATGTGATACCCTAACATGGTAAAAGTCCTAAAGGTGGTACTTGAATAAGTGAAGTTTGCAAAACACTGATTTTTTTTTTTTTGCTTTTGTTTATTACTCTGTGTAGGATTCTTGAGTGAATCTCATTTGTTTCTGTGGCTTTAAATAGTGCCAGTGTATTGAAGACTCCCAAATACATGTCTCTCTGTCTTCTGAGATTCCAAGTCATTGTATGAACTTTAGTGTCCACAGGCTCACCTGGTCAAATGTGAACTCATTTTCTTCACTATAAAACCCTTCTACCTCTTGTGTCCCCAGTCACCGTCATTGGCATCCCTCCCCCAGCCCCCAAGTCAGCAACCTGAGGCATTACTATACTCCTTCCCATCCATGGCAGTCCATATGGCTTCTTGCTCTTGAATTCTGTGGCTTCTTCCTCTCGAATCTGTTTTGAATCCGTTCTCTTTCATTTAAATCTGTCAACAGCGCCACGACTCTGACCCTCACAATCTATCTCTTGACCCAACACACTAGCTTTCTAACTGAATTCTCGGCCTCCTTTATTGATTCCCCTTCTGTCCATCTGCGCGCCACGGCCTCAGCTATATTTGTGCTGTATAAATCAATACATGCCACTCCACCTTTTAAAAGCCTCTGTTGGTCTCGCTTTCTTACTTGAAAATGGTATAAACTCCTTTACTTGATATGTGAGGCCCTTCATGGTCTGCCTTTTGATTACCAATCCATCTTCTTCTATTTCCTGACATGCCCTCCTGGTTTTTCCACCTCACACCATAAATTATAGCCACATTGATAGTTTCCTAGTGTGCTGTTACACGTTACGCCTCTTTGCCTCGATACCCGTGACTCCCCTCTACTGAAGAGGAGTCTGTGTCGTGTTTAAGGACAGGCAATCACTGTCAGTTATCAGTATGTGATTTGGTCAGATTACTTAACCTGCCTAGGCCTCAATTGCTTTATCTGTAAAAATGGGAATAGGACCTAAGAGTGATAATATACATCTCACAGGTTTGTTCTGAGGATGCAATGTTTCAAGTATGTGCAGTGCTTAGAACAGTGCTTAAAACATAGAGAGTGCTATGGAAACATGGTTTATTTCAGTCATTCCGCATGACTTTTCTTTCATGTCAACTGACTGAAGTCCTGTAAATTCTTAAAGACAGATCTAGTATTACCTCATCTGTGAAGTCTTTTTTAAAAAACTATATTTTTATTGATTTCAGAGAGGAAGGGAGAGAGGGAGGGAGATAGAAACATCAATGATGAGAGAGAATCATTGATTGGCTGCCTCCTGCACATCCTCTAGTGGGAATCGGGCCTGCAACCCTGGCATGTGCCCCTGACCAGAATCAAACCCAGGACCCTTGAGTCCACAGGCTGATGCTCTATCCACTGAGCCAAACCAGCTAGGGCCTCTGTGAAGTCTTTTCTCGCCTTTCCAGGGGTATGTCTCTCCCTTTAAATGTGCCCCATTATAATTATAATATGCTTATTTAAGCAAATATATATTTCATTAAACTTTTCTTTTCTATTTCTGCCACTATTGGATTGTGAGCTTCTTGGGAGAAAGGGTTATGTTTTACTTATTTTGGTCTGCAAAGAGCTAGAGGAATCTCATACATATTTGGATATTAACTCCTACTCAGGTGTATAGTTTGCAAATATTTCTCCCGTTCCTTAGGTTGTATTTTCATCTAGTGCATTGTTTCTTTTCCTGTGCAGAGCTTCTTAGTTTAATATAGTCCCACTTCTGTTGCTTGTGATTGTGCTTTTGGTGTCATATCCAAAAAAACTGTTGCCAAAACTGAAATCAAGGCATCCCAATTGGAAAGAAAGAAGTAAAATAGTCTCTACTTAGAAAATTCTGAAGATCCCACCAAAAACCCCCACACAAAACCTGTTAAAACTAATTAATAAATTCAGTAAAGTTGCAGAATCCAACATTAACATACAGGAATCAGTTGTGTTTCTATACACTAACAGTAAAATATATGAAAACAAAATTTTAAGAATACCATTCAAAATAGCATAGCACTAACCAGTGTGGCTCGGTTGGTTGGAGCATCACCCCATGCCCTGAAGCGTCATGGGTTTGATACCCAGTCCAGGCCTTTACCCAGGTTTTAGGTTAGATCCCCAGTTGGAATGCATATGAGAGGCAACTGATCAATGTGTCTCTTTCACATTGATGTTTCTCTCTCTCTCTCTTCCTCTCTCTCTAAAATCAATAAAAACATGTCTTTGGGTGAGAATTTTTAAAAAAATGATAATACTTCACAGAATTGTTTTAAGGCTTTCTAGGTGACATACGCAAAATGCCTTCTATGAACTTAGTCTTAGCTAATCATATGGGAGGTATTATTGCTCCCTAGTGAAGCATTTGGGTTCTGAAATGAAGATTGAGCTTACATTGCTGTTTCATAACTTGTTTAGTGTGTATCTTACAAACCACTTTGTCTTTCTAAACCTCAGTTTTATCTGTAAGATGAGGATAAAACCAACACTTCCCTCACAGGATTGTTGTAAGGATAGTAGGAGATAATAGGTAAATATCGCAAGTGCCCACAGATATTCATTATTATAATTTAATAGGATCATTAGTCATATTGACAAAGACAATGGGAAATTGGATAAGAATCTTTACTAATTTTAAGAAGGTTTAATTGAGATAGTTAATCAGTTTGACATTTTACTCTATAAAAGTCTCACAAAGATTTGAGGTTTCTTTTTAAGGCTTTATTTCAGTTCTTTTCATGTATAAATATAGTTTTCTTTGCTATATTAAAAGTTTAAGTTCTTGAGTAGTAAAAGACCAGTAGGTGAAACAGGATTATCTATTTGTTCCTGTCAATCTGAACACTGAGTGTTACTCTCTCAGGGAAACTGGGCTCATTGGACTCACCAGCTTAAAGGGCAATGTACTTGTTCTGTCTCCACCCTTAGCCCCAGTACATTTCTGGCCACTGAACCTGTCAGAGTCTGGACCTTTGGCCCAGATAGAACCCAATTCATAGAGGAAGAGGTGGCCTCCTGCCACTGACCTAGAATTGTGGCATTGTCATGTTCTACCATTTGATCTTCTGATTTTTCTCAGCTGTCACGATCGCTTTATGTTTGGTGCTCATCACCACAGTGTGGTTTCATCTGTTTCATACCACTGACCTAATTCATCTTCAAACAGACCATAGTGTCAGAACTCTATTTAATTCAAGACTTGAGACTGATTTCATAGCTGGGTTGAAGCTAATGTGGACTCGTCTATCTATAAAGAAATCTAAAGCTACCTATAGAGCGTTCTTTATTTTACTTTTATTTTTGCTTAAGCACTCAATGTATGTGTGACAAAGGTCCTTACACTCAGATATATAAAGAAACAGCTTGTTCATTGCTTATAAACGACCTGGTCTTCATCAGAAGCTACTAACTGGGTTAAAAGTCCTCTTCATGGATATGTTCAGTTTTTCACAATTCTACTTCCTGTTCATACTTCTGCCCGAGATGGAGTCTGAGTATACAAAGGAGTTCACTGCCCCTGTGTGGCCTGGCACTGCTCTCTGGATCTTTTCTGGATTCTGCAGCAGTCCCTTATCAGAGCTTCGGTTATTGGCAGCTTATCCTAAAGTTTGAGGCTGGAGAAGCCTGGATCTCTCCTCTTTTGTCTTGGGCAGGACTTCTGCTCCTGTCTGCTGTCTCAGCCCCTTCCCCGCTCAGCTCTTCTGAGCACAGTGGCTACCACTGAGGTCTGGCTGTGATTCCCTTTTTATCTCCAGCCTCTGGGGTAGCCAGCCCTCAGACACAGGTGTTGAGGCCCTGCTAGTCATCCCTTCGGATCAGTTACCTTCCACAGCTCTCTGTAGGGCACGTGAAAAGAGCTGGGGTCTTTCCATGCCACTGAAGTTGGAGAACTAAACTTGGGCCCTAACTCTGCCATACCATTAGCTTCACTTTGAAAGAACTTCCCTAGGTTAGCTTGTCTCCTCCCCAAATGCCCAAGCAATCATGAGGCGGAAGCCCTCCTTATGCTACTGAGAATGGAGGGGGCGTAGGGTTCTTCTTAGCTCCTCATTGATGAATACAGACTATCTTCCCCTCTAAAGATCAACCAAAGGACTTGTATACACGCATATAAGGATAACCAATGGACATAAGACACTGGGGGATAGGGGAGGCTAGGGGACGTCCAGGGTGGGGGGAAAAATGGACACATATGTAATACCCTTTATAATACTTTAAGCAATAAAAAAAAAAGCACTGAGGTTTGAATCTCCTATTAGCATACTCTCATTAGTTCTTTTTTTTTAAAGTCACCTACTGTCTATATTTAATTTCTCTTCATTTTCTGAAAAAACTAGCTCCTGTATCAATTTTCTTCCTCCAACACTACCATTGTCATAATTCCTGGAAATGTCAACATCTACAAGATCATGCATCCAATATTTTATCTTCTCACATCCTTAGCCTTATAGCCTGCAATGATATTGGTCCTTTTTATCACTCATTTATAACCTAGATTTTGTAATTATTACTAACTCCATCTCTTCTATCATTTCAATTTCTAGCTTACAATTTCTGATCACCAGTTCCGATCTTTCCAGCTGATTCTGTTTAAGTCTAACTCCAACCATCCTTTTACATGCAGAAATTTGAAATTAGATGATCTATCACCCTTTCCATGTCCTTAATTCTGCACACATCCTCACACCCTTTCTTATTCAGTGAAAATTCCATGTTTCATCATTATAATCAAATCTTTGCTGTAAAATCACAACTCCATTGCAGTTCTCTTATATTTCATTATACTGCCTGGTAAAAATACAACTGTAGTTAAATCCAACCTTTTACCTAAACCTGTGCCCATGCATGAAAAGTTGAACATGGCTGGAGGAAAACTTTCATGTTGACTGGTCTTATTTTAAATTTATAACAACTAACCTCAAGCGGGTCCTAATGATGTCACAAACTATGTTATATTCCCTTTGTATGTTCACTCCGCAGTCCTTAGATAACTTTTCAGACCTTTTTTTCCCCCTCTAAAATTTCTAGCACCTTTTTCCTCATCCTCATTATCTTCTGCTGCTGATAAAATGAAAGTGATCAGAAGAGAATGGCCTCAGTTTACCCATTCTCACATCCCTACCTACATATATCGATGATATGTTCTGCCTTAATTCTTATATATGAATGAACTGTCTACATTCCTAGCAATAACAAATTCCCTTAAAAGATTTAGCTCTGTGCACTGACTCCAATTCTTTTCTTTTTTGGACTGAACCTACTACAATGAGCTATTATACCTATGATCTCCAAGTTGCTAAATCCAGTGGCATTTACCAGTCCTCATCTTAACCTGACCTATCCATATGATCTGAAATAATTGATTAGTTCCTTATCCTTGGAACATTTTTCTTGACATGGTTTCTAAGATAGTTCATACTTTGTTTACCTCAGCTCTGTGTAGTTGCTCCTTTTGAGACTCCTTTGCTGTATACATATTAAGAACCTTTTGTTTTGGTTTAAACATGGATATCCATTTACTTGCTAATCTGATAAATATCTATCTATCTATCTGTATGTATATATATATATATATATATATATATATATATATATAGTCAGTGCAATTTTTATAAAAATGTCAATAGACTATTTTAAAAAAGTAAACAAGGTATTTCTACATTATATATAAAAATGCAAAAAAAATAGTATAGCTAATACTATCTTGAAAAAGAACAAGTTGGAGGACTTAAACTACCTATTACAAAATTTATTTCAAATATATACTAATCAGGGCGGTGTGCCATTGCATAAGCATAGACAAAGAGAATAACAAAAACAAAATAGAGTCTAGAGACTCATACATTCAGTGAACTGATTTTTAATGAAAGTGCCAAAACAATTCTTTATGGAAATTCTTTTCAACTAATGTTATTGGAGCACCTTGGTGTCTGTATGGAAGAAATGTATCTTGATTCTCATCTCATACCATTTACAAAAATTAATTTCAGATGGGTCACAGATCTAAACATAATCTTTACAAACTTTAAGTATAAACTCTATTTTCAAATATATTTTATTTAATGCATGCTATTTAATATATATACAGTATCAGGTCTCACTTTACAAACTTTAAGTATAAACTCTATTTTCAGATATATTCTATTTAATGGATGCTATTTAATATACAATATCAGGTCTCATATTGAAGCATAGTAATGCCTCCTTTGGAAAACTGCTGTTTAAAACTGATGTTTGAACTACTCTGTTATTCTTAGACACTCCCTTGTTCTAAAGATCAACTCTGTTATTTTTAGATAGTCCCTTATTCTGTAATCTAACTGTTTTAGTTTGAATAATAGAAAAAGATCAAAACTTAACTGTCTGACCTTGCAAGCTAGCCACCTAATGTAATAGACTAATACTGATAATATTCCCATATTCTCATGCCAAGTGTTTGTTCTTTATGTATCCAAGATTATAAACTGTCTGTAAAAATAACTGTAAAATCTGCAGACAGAGCTCAAAAGGTATAAAGAGGGAAAACTTCCTCCATGTCTTTGCTCAGAATTTGACAGAGATATTCTGTTCTGAGCCCACGTGTAATAAAGACTCCTAATTAATTGGCTTGTTAAGGTGTCTTGTATCTAGCTCACTGATTTATGATACAACAATATCAATACCAAGTACAAAAGATTTAAACATGTTTAGGAACAAATATGATTGATTATTAGTAAGAATCCACTCAGTTTTGGGGAGTTAAATAGAATGAGCATGAAGTGGGAATAATTTATTAGTGGTTATTGTTCAGACTGCTATGGGTATGTCAGC
>NW_006383018.1:1874920-1881771 GCF_000327345.1 Myotis davidii | reverse complement strand
CAGCTTCAATAACTATCAACTTCTCTCTAAGACTAGGTGTTGGAAAACTTCCACTTTCTTAAACCTCTTATTTAACTTATAATTTGTAACATATTTTCCATAATCACTATGATTCTCCAGACACACACACACACCCGCACACACACATGCACACACACACAATTACAAAACCACTATGTAGTCAACAATTATTTTCTGTTTCTTAAACATTTACTTGCTTTCTTTGTATATTTCTAATGATAGTTAGACCAAATATGTCGAAACCGGTTTGGCTCAGTGGATAGAGCGTCGGCCTGCAGACTGAAAGGTCCCAGGTTCGATTCCAGTCAAGGGCATGTACCTGGGTTGCGGGCACATCCCCAGTGGGAGGTGTGCAGGAGGCGGCTGATTGATGTTTCTCTCTCATCGATGTTTCTGACTCTCTATCTCTCTCTCTGTAAAAATCAATAAAATATAAAAAATAAAATAAAAATAGACCAGTTATAAGAACAGAATAGATACTCAAAAGTACATTCATTAATAAAGTTGGAATATTCTTGCCTTTAAATTTTTTATTCTGTATCATTACTTTTGGATTCTTAACTCTCCATGGCATTTATCTCTCTTCCACTCTTCCTCATGTCTCATGGGAGTAAGAAATATTGAAAGTATTTTTTTTAAAGAAAATCCCACGGAAAGTGAAAGTAGTATTTGACATTTTTGGGTTTCAGCTGAGTTTTCCTTTTTTCCAAATTGGAGTAAAATATTTTCTGCCATCTTTTAATGATGCGTGGAAAGGAAAGTACATTTATTCTTTTAAAAGTGTTTTGAATCTTTAATAAATCCTATACTTATGCAGAAAGCAAATAGAATTATATTTCAAATTTGCTTCAGGAAGGGAACTTAATCTAGCGTTAAAGAGAAATGATGCATTATCTTATAAATGATTAAGTAATAATGTCTCTAGTAGCAAAAACTGTTAGTTTAACACAATCTCAGTTTCCTAGTTAATGCTGAAACCATTAAGAGGACTCATAAGGCTCAACGTAGATCACAACAAATTACATCGAGAGTCAGAAAAAGGATCTTGTGTTGCTAGTGAGAAATGTATGTACACCAACAGTTCTTCCTTTCAAAAGTTTCAGGGGAGAGGATTATCTTTTTAATGATTTCTTTGCAATCTAAGTTAAACTACTTTTACTGCAATTTAAAACTTTTTCTATACCATGATATTTCTGTGGAACTGGAGACTTCATTTGACTGTAGTGCATGCTATCTTCCCCATCAATGGATGCATTTAAAGGAAGCTGAGAAGAATTTGCACAAAATGCCTTTCTGTAGGACTTTCATTCTTCTACTCTGGTTACAGTTGGACATTTTACTCCTTTTAATACTCCCTTTCTTTTATTTCAGAATCTTGTTTCTTATGCAGTTTAGTACAGATAATAAAATGTCACAGGAAAGAGTTTATATTAACTAAAAAATAGCTTTTGTCAGACATATGGACTTTTTAAAATCTTTACTGAACATTTATTATGATTTTAATTTATTTTGAAGTATGCCTTTAGTTTCCCCTCCCCCCAAAGCATTTGCAAGGACATATTCTGTTTTTACATTTATTACCAAGCATTTTAGAAAAATACAAGACCGAAAAATTCAAAGCAAAAGCACTGCAATTTTAACTAATAAACATTCCTGCCTCTAATTTTGGAAATTTCAGACAATAAATATTGCAGGTTCTGGTGGTGATGGAAGTGAATGAAATTTCTGTTCCTTGTAGTTACAAGATCATAGTAAACATTACAGGATATAAGTGTATGGGTTTTGTGCAAAATATATTTGAAAATATTGAAATAATTGTGCTCATAAAATATGTGGTTATATATTCTGTGTCATGAAATAACATTTTTAATAATAGAACATTTTAATAATAGAATAATTTAAAATAGTTTGTATGGGTTGGTGGTACAACTAAAAATAGAGATTTGCATATATTTAATTTTTACATACAATGTGGGGCAAAAGTAAGGTTATAGTTTATATGGAAATAATATAATTAATAAATAATACTAGGATAAACTTTCATATACTTACAACTGTAAACCTACTATTGCCCCACCCTTGTATATATGAAATATTTACATATATCTGAAGATCTAAAGGTTATAAATCAAGCCCTAGCCAGTTTTTCTCAGTGGATAGAGCATTGCCCTGCTGATTGAAGGGTTCTGGGTTGATTCTGGTCAAGGGCACATGCCTGGGTTGCAGGCTCGATCCCCAGTGGGGGACGTGCAGGAGGCAGCCAATCAATGACTCTCATCATTGATGTTGCAATCTCTTTCTCTCCCTTCCTATCTCTAAAATAAATAAAAATATATTTAAAAAGTTATAAATCAAGCTAACAAATTTTAAAATGTATTATCCTCTGACCTTGATGATTATGCCTTCAGAATGAATTGCAAGATCAGTTAGATTTTGAAATTCTCGGAGTACTTGGAGCTTCCCAGAGAGAGCCAGATATATGGCCCATGGCTTACTGATCCTAATGCCTCATGTACAGAGGTGCATACTCCAGTTCCTGTAGGCAAGCGTCATGCATAGCTGCCTCCTGGGTTACTTAGCTAACCTAGTGGGGGATATAGCAGGTGAGAGGCCTGTGCAAGCCCTATGAGATGCTAAGGCTGTTTAGGTAGCTAATTCCAGGGTCCTGAGTCCCCAGAGCCCTGACCCTGCAGGGTGTTTATCTGTGTGGGGGGACATACCTGATGGCGTTCAGAGCAGATGCTAGCACGCTGGCTCAGGGCAGTCAGTGCCCCTTTTGCCTAGTGGTATAGCTGCGAGTCCAACCTAGAGATTTAGTTGCCATTTACTTCATTTGATGGTTGCATTGCTTTGAAGGTTTAATTGCTGCAGTTTCTGCAGTCCAAACAGAAGCTCTGTCTGTTTATTCACATACGGATAATTTAGAAGTAAAAGTGTGTTACCAAGGAAAGCGTGAGTGGTGCTAATATATGTTATAAATCATGGCACTTAGGGAACTTTTATTATGACAGTAAATATGCTTCTGTGTCTTTGTGCAGTGCAGGCGTTACTTAAAATTTAAAAGGCAAAATTCAGCATGATTTCCTGTTATCTTTAAGTCATTTGGCATTTGTAGTGTTTACAAAATGCAAGTTTTTTATGCATGAGCATATCGATTTTTTTTACTTACGAAAATTTTTTCTAGTGCTTTAGGTATTAATCTGCTGGTAGCCTTTGATATTAACACAAAAGTCAATTCCATGGGTGAGAATAAGTAGCTATAAGAATTCGCCCTGGCTGGTTTGGCTCAGCGGATAGAGCGTCAGCCTGTGGACTAAAGGGTCCTGGGTTTGATTCCAGTCAAGGGCACGTGCCCGGGTTTCAGGTTCCATCCCCAGTAGGGGGTGTGTGGGAGGCAGCCAGTCAATGATTCTCTCTCATCATTGATGTTTCTATTTCTTCCTCCCTCTCCCTTCCTCTCTGAAATTAATATATATATTTTAAAAAGAATTTAATGACTCTGCATTGAATTAGGTATTTGATTCATTTATTTTCAAACCTAAGTATACCATAATGTAACTAAAATTAACAAATCAATTTTTCAACTGCCTGTGATTCTGAAATAGAAAATATAACAGTGTTCCTTTTGGGATTACACCACAGGGAGAGGCCACATCTTCTGTGTATTTTTTGTTTGGTTTGGTTTTAACTTTGTCGGAATATTCTCTCACCACTGTTGCCTAATCAGCCTGAGAGAAATATTTGCCCAGATCAACTATGGAGTATTGTATTCCACATCAAACTGAAATTTTTATTACAGGTGCGTAGTCAAGGATTTAGTTTTCCTTCGCCGCTCGTGTTTTATCCAACCACACTTGATATGCTCCTTTGAAAGCACATCCCTTGTTAAACAGCAAGTGTGCTTTACAAATAACAAAGACAAAATGAACTTCCTGTCAGGTCAGCCAAAGTCCCTCCATCCTGCTGTGCTTGGTAAGAAGGTAGAAGGGCCGACTCTTCCAGCCAAGGCAGGTTGTCATTTCACCGGTACAAACTTATAAGAAAATATATGTAAACTGTGTGGAGTGAGACCCTGAGGTATAGAACCGTCTGTAAAACCCATTGTGGGTGAAATATTAGCTCCCTCTCCCTGTGTCAGCTTTGCCGTACAGTAGTGCTTATTGACTATGGTCATTCTGGCGTCTGCTCCAGGCATGCAGGCATCAGTTCCAGGGAGCGCACTCCTTGCTGCTGCCGTCTTGGTTTTTAAGAACCACTTGTACAATTTGTGTAAGTGTCACGGAGATCATGTTAGAGCAGGAACTTGGTTTCCAATAAAGTCTTGGCCTCATTTCTGTGATCAGGAGTGGCTGGGAGAATTTTTTATTAATTATATACACCAATCAGAGCCTCAGTCCCGGAATGCGCTGGCAGAGAGACACTTTGTATCTGGAAGGTACAATCGCACTGAGTAGAAGCCCTCGAAGGGTAAACTCGGCTGCCATGAGCTGCGCTGACCGGGCAGCGACATTTATGTGCACCCATTTCTCTCATGGGAAGTAAAATAAATTACATGAAGTAATTTCAATTACTTTATTAAACACATTTTCAGGATTTCACTACATTTACATAATTACACGCGGGCTATAATAAGGAACATGTGTCTGAAATGAGTATCATTCCTAAGGGAGTAACACACTTTTTTTCTCTCAAGAGTTTCTGCACTGAGAATGACGATAAGTGTTAAGTCTGCCTGAATCTTGTCAAGTGCCACTAAATTGCAGAAATAAGCCAAAAATCAGGGATTATAAATTTTCTTGCATAAAGTCTACCATAATTTGAGTATTAGCCGATCAAGTGGCAGTCCCTCTGATTGCAAGCTCTTACTATGGAATTTTGCGTCTTCCATCTAAGTGATTCAAGAAATAACTATAGAAAGGATGCATCGGATTTTTTTATTTATGAGGCCAGAACTGGATACCTTTTCTAGGCAATAGAAATGGTGGGATGTGAGTCCCAGAGTCAGCCATGAGGGATTTGGGGGCCTTTTCTTCTATTGAATCCAAGTGGAAATGGACACAGAAGGTCGTTGGAAGTGGATCAAGTCAGGGGAGGAATTGTTGGAAAGGAACAGTAATCGTGGTGATGTGGGGTCATAAACAGCTTCTGACATTGGAGCATCAGCAGTCTTCATTATTTCTCCCAATTTCAGGAGCTGAGAATCCACGCCCAACCTAGGACACAGCCCAGGCCTCAGTCTGTTGTACACAGGTGAAAGGCTGCTTGGTTGGTGAATTTTTTCTCTTTTCCCTAAATGATTGCTTCCTTAGGCTGTTCTTTATCTAAATATCAATGTTCAAAACAGCCTCCAAAAGAGACCCCGTTTGACATCAACAGAGTCCTTAACTTTAAACAAATGGATTTAGAATATCAGAAAAAGTCATGATGTTATACCTTTAAGTAATGGTGAGGAAAAAGGTTATAAAGACAGCTGTAAGGTGAAGACTTGGATAATCAATCATTCATGAGAGGTTGCATCATGGGCTTTGGATTCCAGACAGGTCAGATTCTAGTCGTACTCACTCATTGGTTTTTATGTAAATTAGGAAAATTGCATTCTTTGAACTTCAGCTCCATCCAGAGTAGAATGTGGATAATGTCATCTACCCATCAGAATTTTATGAGAGTTGTAAATAATATATGCAAAACTACTACCTTAATAAGTTGTATCTACTTAACACATTGTATTTACTGTATTTACTATTATATCAAAATGTTAAGTGAATAGGAATTATTCAGATGAAAATATAAATATATGGTGCAACTCAAAGACAAAATGAACAGTTATAATGAAAAACAGAGAGTTATTCTATTTGGTAGTCAGGGTAAAGTAGGAGTGCTCAGATTTGGTAGAGAGATATTGTGAGGAAATAGGTAAGAATACAGGCTTGGAATTGCAAATTACTTGTTTTCATATCCAGTTTTACCTTTTAACAACTGTTTCATTAGACCAGTGGTTCTCAGCCTTCTGGCCCTTTAAATACAGCTCCTCATGTTGTGACCCGACCGTAAAATTATTTCATTGCTACTTCATAACTGTACTGTTGCTACTGTTATGAATGGTAATGTAAATATCTGATATGCAGGATGGTCTTAGGTGACCCCTGTGAAAGGGTCGTTCGACTGCCAAAGGGGTCGCGACCCACAGGTTGAGAACCGCTGGCTTAGACTCTTGGTGCTATTTGATACCTTTCCTTTTTGCTGTTTCAGACATAGTGAAAAGATTGTCTTGCAACTATTAAAAAAATATATCACTGATCGATTTCTAGTTTGGACGTAAAAAGTCACAGGAGTCCATTAGTCTCAAATTAACAAACAACAAAAGTGAGATAAACTATAAAAATAATAGTTAAAAACAAATCATAAAGCTGAGACAATAAAGAAATCCAAACAATATATCAGAGTGTGAGGAGGTGTTTATAGGATAGCGACTTAACCACGTCTCTCATCGTTGGAGGAAATGCTCACCACAGATAAGAGGGAAAAACCATTTGAACTGCAGGTTTAACAGCTGTACATGAGCTCTTGTAATAGAAAAGAACTACAAGCGACCCCAGTCATAGAACAAGTCTCCATTTACCACTAATTGGGAAATAACATTTAAAAAATGTACAAGAACATAAAAAATCAGATAAGATAATCCAATACAAGATATCTAAGGTCTTCACGTCGAAAACAACAAAATATAACTTAGAGAAATAAGACCTAAATAAATGGAGAAATAGAGCACATTCCTAGATTGCAAAATAAAATATTCTTGGTTACCTAGCTATGTAATTGTTAAATATTTA
>NW_006383018.1:1870445-1874449 GCF_000327345.1 Myotis davidii | reverse complement strand
AAAAAAAAAATACCTCATGATCTCAGGTTAGGTCAATGATGGCGAACCTATGATACATGTGTCACAGGTAACACACCAATTCATTTTTTTGGTTGATTTTTCTTTGTTAAATGGCATTTAAATATATAAAATAAACATCAAAATATAAATCTTTGTTTTACTATGGTTGCAAATATCAAAAAATTTCTCTATGTGACACGGCACCAGAGTTAAGTTAGGGTTTTTCAAAATGCTGACACGCCGAGCTCAAAAGGTTCGCCATCACTGGTAGGCAAAGACTTGAAAATTTTGTTCATCAAAAGACTCCTTTAAAAATGAATAAATAAACCACAAACTAGAATATAATTTAGAGTATCTGACAAAAGACTCATACCCAAAATACATAAAGAATTTCTACCAATCAGCTATAAAAATGCATAACCAAATTAAAATGTGTGCAGGAGACTTGAGCATATACTTCACAAAGCTCCTATATTAAAAAAGTGCTCAACATCGTTAGTTATCAAACTGTACAAACTAAAACAATGAGATGCTGCTAAACACTCTCTGGAATGGTTAAAAAAGACCAAAATCATCAATTTTGGTAAAGACATGGAGTAATGGGAAATGTCAAGTAATAAAACTGGCTTAGGAAAACTGACAATTTCTTATAAGGTTACACCTAACATCTCCCCTATGACCCAGATATTTATTTACCATGACTTGTAGAAGAGTGTCTATAGCAGCCATATTTATGATAGCCAAATACTAAAACAACCCTATTGTTAGCAATAGTAGAATTAATAGACAAGTTGTATATTTATACAATTGAGTAGTTTTGTGATAAAAGATAACAGATTATAGATATGAATATTAACATTATATTGAGCAAAAGCAGCTATACACAGAAGAGTACATACTGTAGGATTTCAGATATATGAATCCAAATGCAGGCAAAAGTAATCTACGGTGATAGAAATCCCAAAGTAATTGTGGGGAGATAATTGACTGGACAAGAGTATGAGGGACATGTGTTCTATACATGTTTGGAATGGTGGTTACCTGGCTATATAGTTGTTAAAGCTCATCAAACTGATAATTTAAAACTTGTGCATTTTATCGAATGTCAATTATATCTCAGTAAAACTGAAAACCAGGACAGAAAAGGGTATTGAATCATTGGTTAAAGAAAAAAAGAGCACAACAGTTGGGAACAACTGAATGGTGAAAAGAGTTTTCAAAGAATAACACAAAAGAAAAAAAATAATTTGCTCTAGTTGTTTGTTGGCAGAGTAGAATCATCTCCCAGTACAAAATCCTTTTGTTCTGAGATATGTCACACTGCTTAAGCGCAGCCATCCTGAACTGTTTCTCTAATCCCCGGTGTATTCTAATCTGCAGTGCAGCTGATTCCATGTCTAAATTACTAACATTTCTGCTCTCTTTGTTGTAAATAAAACAAATGCTGCAATAACCCAGCACTTCATGCATCTTAGATTTTCATCAGAAAACTATTTCCAAGGCAACCCATCATGTTTTCATTTAACAGCCTATTTTGCTACCTATGGATAATGATATATTAGGGAGTATTTAGAAGGTGGAAAAGTGAATATATGCTGGACTTCAGCAAGTTGGATGAAGGTTATTTGAGTCCCTAAATAAGGAAAATACAAATAGAAGGAATTTCTCAACTTAATGAACACAATAAATTCTCTGAGTCTGTAAATTTTCTCTACGGATTGATAAATAACTTTATGTACTCCTCCAACTTAGAAACACAGTTTCTGCTGCATGTTAAAGAGATGTGAGATCTACTGCCTTCAAAATATGTGCACCCTTAGTTGGCAGCCTGCTTTAAGAGCATGCAATTGTTCAAATGCTTCAGAATAACATTTTTATTGTTGACTCTATTACGATATCCCCCATTGCTCCCCACTTTGCCTCCCTCCACCTTGCCCCACCCCACCTAGGCCTTCACCACATTATTGTCCATGTCCATGGCTATGAATATATCCATATATAATCTCTGGTTGATCTCTTCCCATGACAGTTCTCTTTCTCTGACTAACTTATTTTGCTTAGCATAATAGTCTCCAAGTACATGCTGTCTCAAAGGGTAAGCATTCCTTCTTTTTCACAGCTGCGTAGTATTCAGTTGTGTAAATGTACCACGGCTTATTTACCCACTCATCTACTGATGGGCATTTGGGCTGTTCCCAGTTTTTAGCTAGAGTAAATAATGCTGCGGTAACATAGAAGTGCATATATTCTTTCTGATTGATGTTTCCAGATTCTTAGGACATATACCCAGAAGTGGGGTTGCTGGGTCAAAAGGCAGTTCCATTTTTAGTTTTTGAGGAAACTCATATTGATTTCTGCATTGGCTGCACCAGTCTGCATTCCCACCAACAGCGTACTTGTGGTCCTTTCTCCACATCCTCGCCAGCATTGTAGTTTGTTGATTTATTGATAGTTACCGTTCTGACAGGTGTAAGGTAATACCTTATTGTAGTTTTTATTTGCATCTCTCTGATTAGTGACCTTGAGGATTTTTTTCATGTCCATTGGCCATCTGTATGTCCTCTTTATGAAAAGTATTCAGGTTCTTTGCCCTTTTTTAAAATAGGAGATTAATCCCTATCTGATAAACCATTGGCGAATACGTTCTCCTATATGGTGGGTTTCCTTTTTTTTTTTTTTTGCCGTTTAGTCTGATGTAGTCCCATTTGTTTATTTCTTTCCGGTTTCCCTTTCCCTTGGAGACACTTTGACAAAAAATCTTTGCTCTGAGAGATATCTGAGATTTTGCTGCCTATGTTTTCTTCTAGGATTGTATGGTTTAGCGACTTACATTTAAGTCTTTTATCCATTTTGAGTTATTCTTGTATATGGTGTAAGTTGGTGGTCTAGTTGCATTTATTTTTTTGCATGTTGCTATCTAATTTTCCCAACACCATTTATTGAAGAGACTGTTTTTACTCCATTGTATGTTCTTGCCTCCTTTGTCACATATTAATTGACCATAAAGGTGTGGGTTGATTTCTGGACTCTCTGTTCTGTTCCACTGATCTATATGTCTGCTCTTGTGTGAATACTAGGCTGTTTTGATTATAGTTCCTGCTGCATTTTAAAGAGCTGTGAGATCTACTGCCTTTAAAACATGTGCATTCTTAGTTGACAGCCTGTTTTAAAGCATCCAATTGTTCAAATGCTTTGTAATAATTTTTATTACTATCTGTTATAATTATGCCAAAATCGGGAGTGACAACTGAGGCATCCTCAGTAGGTTTTTTATGCTACTGTCACTCTGGCTCAGTTCTGAGCCCGATGAAAAGACATTCTCTCTCTTCTACTGTGAATGAAAAGCATCTAAATACAAATTTTGTGATGCTATACTTATTTCAATCAGATCACTTTGGAATTCAAGTTAACTATAGCGTTTAGAATTTTTTTCTTGCTGGAACTTTTGAGTAAAAAGCACAATGAATTCTGATGCTGTTCATGCCTTGAACTCCTACATTGCTTTAGATCAGTGGTTCTCAACCTTCCTAATGCCGCGACTCTTTAATACAGTTCCTCATGTTGTGGTGATCCCCAACCATAAAATTATTTTCATTGCTACTTAATTTTGCTGCTGTTATGAATTGTAATGTAAATATCTGATGTGAGGGATATATTTTCATTGTTACAAATTGAACATAATTTATATATATATATATATATATATATTACTCATAAAGCATGTAAGTTTTTAATTCTTTTCATTTTATGACAATTTATTTCCCTTAATAAATCTAAGACAACAGTTAATATTGCTTAACTTTTTTTCCTTTTAATTATTCCTGAACTGCCTAAAATCAGTGATGGTGAACCTATGACATGCGTGTCAGAGGTGACACGTGAACTCATTTTTTGGTCGATTTTTCTTTGTTAAATGGCATTTAAATATATAAAATAAATATCAAAAATATACGTCTTTGTTTTACTATGGTTGCAAATATCAAAAAATTTCTATATGTGACACG
>NW_006383018.1:1852778-1870285 GCF_000327345.1 Myotis davidii | reverse complement strand
TGTAATGTAAATATCTGATGTGAGGGATATATTTTCATTGTTACAAATTGAACATAATTAAAGCATAGTGATTAATCACAAAAACAATATGTAATTATGTATGTGTTTTCCGATGGTCTTAGGCGACCCCTGTGAAAGGGTCGTTGAACCCCAAAGGGGTCGCGACCCAGAGGATGAGAACCGCTGCCTTAGATGCATCAGTTAGATATTTTGGAGCCACATCCATGCTAAGGAAGAATTCCTAGTCTGGGAAACATCCTGCCCTGAGATAAGGCACTGGGTCAAAAAGCTTGACAGAAGCCACTTGTTTGTTTACTACACCCCAAAGTAACTCTCGTTTCCCTTTTTTGAGAGTCTGATGCCCAGCTGATGCTTAGCTCATGGGTTAGGGAGGACTTGGGCATAAGTCGCTTTTTCCTTAACTTATCTAACCAATGCTAAGTGGCTTTGTATATACCTGGATATTATATAAGGGCATTGTGAGAATGAATGTCATCTTTTCTGTCAAAGAAGAGTTTAGACCAGTGATGGCGAACCTATGACACGCATGTCAGAGGCGACACACGAACTCATTTTTTTGGTTGATTTTTCTTTGTTAAATGGCATTTAAATATATAAAATAAATATCAAAAATATACGTCTTTGTTTTACTATGGTTGCAAATATCAAAAAATTTCTATATGTGACACGGCACCAGAATTAAGTTAGGGTTTTTCAAAATGCTGACATGCCGAGCTCAAAAGGTTCGCCATCACTGGCCTAAATTGTCAAATTACTTTTGGAATGTGATCTGATTACAACTGTACTTGCTAAACAAAGCAATTTTTATATACTTTTGATTTAACCAGTTGTACCTTTAACAATTCTGTCTGTAGATTTTACAAATGATTTTTTTAAAAATTAATTTTTAGTTTGCATGGAATATTACTTTGTATTATTTTCAGGTTTTTACACATGCTTTAAGAGCTAAGTTTGGCTATGCTAGAAGACAGTCATTTGTTTTCATTGACACCTGGGAAAAATGTACTTTTAGATAATATATTTTGGGAGGGAGTCTCTGCCTGTAGTCTTGCCAAATGATATGGAAATTTTCTAGTTATTTACCTTATTTAGTTTAGCAATAAATATTTATTAATGGACCATTATGTGCTCAGCATGTTACTTTAGACCATTTTAAGTGTTTGAAAGGAAAAGGAATATAAAATCTCACTCTAATCATCAGAAATTTGCAACTTGGCTATGCATACAAGCCCAACACACAAGGAATCAGAGATGTGGATGCCCAAATGAGTACCAAGAACTCAAAAATCAAACAGTCCAGTATGTACTAAAGTAGTTAGAGAAGATTTCATTGAGATTGTGGAATTTGAGCTAAGACTAAAAAATTTGTAGGATGGAGGAGATGAATAGGTGCATTTATTTGTTTGTTTGTTTATTTATTTATTTATTTTGTGGAGAGAATAGAATTAAAAAGGTCAATGAGAAAATTTGTTTATGTGAGGGAGAGTGAATATATTAACCTCACTGAAGAGAAATAAGGGACATACGGGGAATAAGAAATTAAGAATGCCAGCCAAATGGGAAAACAAAGACTGCTTTATTTTTTTTTAATTAAATCTTTATTGTTCAGATTATTACAGTTGTTCCTCTTTTTTCCCCTCATAGCTCCCCTCCACCCGGTTCCCACCCCCCCACTCTCCTCACCCCCCACTGTCCTCATCCATAGGTGTACGATTTTTGTCCAGTCTCTTTCCGCATCCCCCACACCCCTTTCCCCAAGAATTGTCAGTCCTCTCCCTTTCTATACCCCTGATTCTATTATATTCACCAGTTTATCCTGTTCATCAGATTATTTATTCACTGGATTTTTAGATTCACTTGTTGATAGATGTGTATTTGTTGTTCATAATTTGTATCTTTACCTTTTTTTTCTTCTTCCTCTTAAAGGATACCTTTCATCTTGGCATTCATCACTTGGAATATATCTTGCCCCTCCCTCTGGCCTGGAAAGTTTTTGTTGAGAAATCAGCTGACAGTTGTATGGGTATTCCCTTGTAGGTAACTGACTGTCTTTCTCTTGCTGCTTTTAAGATTCTCTCTTTGTGTTTTGTTCTTGGCATTTTAATTATGATGTGTCTTGGTGTGGTCCTCTTTGGATTCTTTTTGTCTGGGGTTCTCTGCACTTCCTGGACTTATAAGTCTATTTCTTTCACCAGGTAGGGGAAGTTTTCTGTCATTATTTCTTCAAATAGGTTTTCAATATCTTGCCCTCTCTTTTTCTGGCACCCCTATAATTTGGATGTTGGTATGCTTGAAGCTGTCCCAGAGGCTCCTTACACTATCTTCGTATTTTTGGATTCTTTTTTCATTTTGCTTTTCTGGTTGGATGTTTTTTGCTTTTTCATATTTCAAATATTTGACTTGATTCTTGCGATCCCCTAGTCTGCTGTTGAAACTCTGCATAATATTCTTTATTTCAGTCAGTGTATGCTTAATTTCTAGTTGGTCCTTTTTCATAACCTCGAAGGTCTCACTAGATTTCTTGAAGGTCTCACTACATTTATTGGTGGCTTCTAGAAAGTTCTTGAAAAACCTTAAAAGTGTGGTTTTGAACTCTATATCCAGTTGTTTGCTTTCCTCCATTTCTGTCATTTGTGTCCTGTTTCTTTGTCTCCGCATTTTTTATGCTTCCCTGTGTTGATAGAGTGGTTTTCTGTGCTAGGTGTCCTGTAGGGCCCAGTAACTCAGCCTCCCCAGTTACCTGAGGTGGACACTCTTGGTGCACCCCCTTGTGTGCACAGTCTTGTTGTAGTTAAGCCTTGATTGTTATAGTTATCACTGGGAGGAATTGACCTCCAGGCCAATTGGCAGTGAGAATCAGCTGTGTCTACAGTGGCAGAACTTCTGTGCTGGAGACACCCCTCCAGGGCAAGACTTGCTTCAGTGGGGCTTTGGTGCTCACTGAGTCTGCCCCCTGAGTGTGTCCTTTATGGATCTGAGGAGCTGCAATCTGGATGGTCCCACTCTGACCACTGGGCACACTGGCTCCTGGATCTCTAAGGAGGTGCTAATCTAGACTTTGCCTGAGGCTACCCAGCAGGAGCTCAGCTGTGAAGCAATGCGAGTTGCCCTGGGGCCTTGGGCCAGCTGCAAGTTTGTTAGGTAATTTTCAGATGGCAAAGGGCCAGGCTTTTCATATGCAAAAGCTGGCGCACAGCTTGGGCAGGGCAGGGGTCCCAGGGGATCAACAGGGCGGAGCAAGCAGCTATGGCTGCCCTCAGAGGTCCTGCTTCTTAGTGTCCCGGCAATCGCTGCAAGCACCTCCGAAAGAAAGCTGCCCTTGAGTTCCGACCGATGCCAGACAGTCCAGTTTCTGCCGTATGAGTCTGGGTCCCCAGAGACTCGCCTGGAACTGGAGCTCAGAGCTTGAGACTCCCTACTGATTGAGAAAGCCAACCTTGTCCTCAGCTGCCAGTCCTCTCTGCGTGCGCCTCCATACCTCTGTACTTTATTTCTGCACTGCACCTCCTCTGAGTCTCGGTATGCTTTTCTCTTTCCTTCTAGTTGTAGAATTTCCACTCAGCCAGCCTTCCTGTGGTTCTTGATGATATCCGTTCTGTCTTTTAGTTGTATTCTTGAAGTGGTTGTGCTAAGCAGCAATCTCCGGTGTTTACCTATGCCACCATCTTGGTTTTTTTCACGAAGACTGCTTTAAAAGCCAATTTTAGGAGTTTAGATTTGAAAGCTGTTGATGATAATGAATCTTCTTGTGCTGAAAATGAAAAGATAAAAGGATTTTCTAAGGGAGATTTAGCATCAATACCTACGACAATTGGATTCTAGCAGAAGCAGGAGCAGTGTTAGAGTCAAGTAGGTATAGCAGCTAACATAGTGCTGTGTTAATCTGGTTGCAAAATAGAGCTGGCTTGGACTAGGATAATGGTTGGAAAGAACGAGATAAAGCAAATTCTTCAATGAGGCATTGAAGGAAGAAACAATGAGCCTTGTTTGGAGGTTAGAGAATGGAGATTTCTGTAGGCAGCTGGAAAGGACATGCTATTATTAAGGAAGGAAATGCCAGTCCATTAGCAGCTGCATAATATGTGACATAGCTGAAGTAGTGAGAGCATATGATCCCAGTTTACTGTAGCTACAAAACCAGAGAGATGAGCTGAAAGAACACTCCACTTAAGAACCTAGTAGAGAACAGGAGAGAAGTGGCATCAGAGAGATGGGAGAAGCCCTTAAGTAACATACCAAAGATGCCAGAGGATGAGAAAATTTCATGAGTGGGTGGTTTGTAGCACAAACATTATAAGATGTTGAATATGTCTGAAGAAAGGCCAAGGCCAACAAGTTAGCCCGAAGAGATCACTGCTAATCTTCAAGGAAATAGTTCCCATGTAGTGGTGTGCATTGAAATAGATGGGAAAGAGAATAAGAAGGAATTAGTAAAGTTTAAAACAGGAGAGGATAGATACAGGTTAAATATTTGAAGCCTGGCAACAAAATAAGAGAAGAGCATTAGTTAGTAAGTAGAATAGATAGAAATAGAGGAAGGATGTTCTGATAACAGAGTCCAAGATGGTACCCAGTGACCTTCACCTCCTGCTGTTCCTAACCTTGTATAGTTCCCCCTCACATGGAATGGTGCTGACTTGTGTAAGCAATAGTATACTGTAAAAATAATGGTGTGTGACTTTTGAGGGAAGGTTATAAAAAATACTGTGACTCTGCCATGTTCTCTCATAGATTGCTCATGCTGGGGGAATCCAGCCATCGTGTCATCATGAGACTCAGGCAGCTCTCCAGGAGGAACGGAGGCGTCCTTCTCATTGTCCACCCCAGGTTAGTGAGCTATCTTAGAAACATATCCTCTAGGTCCATTCAGGCCTTCAGGTTTCTGCAGACGTGGCTGACATCCTGACTGCAACCCCATATCGTCCAGGTAGGCCACACCTGAATTCCTGACCCACAGACACTGAAATAATGAATGTTTATTGTTTTAAGCTATTAAGTTTTCTAATTTGTTATGTGATATTAGATAACCAATACAGATATTTTCTTTGGTATGTGTTTATTTATTTGGCTGGTGGAAATCAAAGGTTCTTATGGGTATTGGAAATTCAAGAGGAGAATATGAAGGAGAGAATTGGAGAACTAAGCTCTGAGTAGCTAAAAAATTCAGGTAACTAAAATAAAGCTGGAGCGATAATTTGTAAAAAGCAAACATGACCTGTAGACTTTATTCAATGCTGAGATGAAGACATGAACACCGGAAATAATTCACATATGATCAGTTCAGGTTAGTAAATCCTCTCTATGTACACAACTACTTACCCATAATAAGATATTTCCTGTGATGGTGCACTTTTCAAGATAGGGAAAATGTTAACTTCATTCTTCACAAAGGTTAGAACTCTGCTAAGTGAGTCATTAAATGCATATGTAACACTTTATAATGAGACAAGTAGTTTTACTTTGGGTCACCTCCATATTGTTCCTACAGGATTACTCTTTAAAAAAAATCCATTTCTACTTCTCATGGCATCAGAGAGCTCTGAGCTCTGTAGGTCCTCTTTGCTATTCAAAGGTCAGTTGTGGCTGTGTTCTAATTGGTTTATTTGGCATTTAGTCTAATAAAGGGGGTTAAATGCAGTAATGATGACATTACATAGATTTGGTTTTTGAATTGATTTGAGCCTGTAGAGATTCTCAGATCCTGCTGGAAGCTCTTTGATATGTATCTTCAAGGAGGTAATATTCATTTATTTATTGCATTATTCAATATTGTTTGATCATAACTCACCTATAGCATTATAAAGACTGCTAAGGGCTAAAAAGATCAATTAGAAAAAAGTCTTTCCTCAAGTAGCTTGTAGTCAAATGTCACTGCTATAGGCAAGGGTGATCTTGGTGTCAGAGAAAAGATTTAGAAACAAGAGTGTGTATATGCCCTCATTGTCTCAGATGGTTATTGCATTCAAGAGTTTCAATAACAGAGTTCTTGTCAGAGTGCTCTTTGGGGTGAGATGAAGAAATGAGAGAGTATGCTAGCATTCTAATATGCATTCATGCAATAATATGAAATATTGCTTCAGATGACCAAGATTGCTTTAACATTCTCCTCAGATTAACTGAACTTTAGATGGGTTTCTTCCTGCATATAGGTCCAGTTCTCTCAAAGCATTTACTTTAGAAAACTGAATGTGCATTCTTTCTCTGCCCCTTTAAAGCGCAGGTAAATCTTCTTCCAACCTCTTGCCAGTTTTACAGCCCAGTGCATGTCTTTCTTAAGGACCAGGGAACCATGCCTTTGGAAGCTAAAAATCAAAGGAGATAGCACCCTTATCTCCCAGGCTCTATGGGAGGGTAGGAGCCCAGCTTTGATGGTCACCAACTAGCAAACTCAGATGGCCTAATCACAGGAAAACATTGGAAACTCAGGAATAAACAGGTGTGTTTCACACATTCTCTTGGTCAACAATGGCCACCTGCTTTTGTTAGGATCCTTTGGTGGAATGCTTTTGGGATTGCTCAGGTTTGGCTGACTACTCAGAAAATCAGAGTGTTGCCCAAAGATAAACATCATGGCCCCAGGAAGGTTAATGAATGTATAGAGTGTGCTAACTGCCTGATGGTATCTGTTAATTTAGGACTGCACTGCTCTTTTCGGTGCTCTATGTGACTACCCACCATATCTTCTCTATTAGCCCCCTATAAAAAGGGATCCTGTTTGGGGAGGGGTGTGCATTCTTCCCTGCAGGCCACCACTGAGAGCAGTTGCTTTGCCCCATGTATGTAAGTTTCTCCTATCAAGGCTCTTATGAATTTGAATAAGGCTTCTTTTCTGTTCTTCATAATCAATCCTGAATTTAGACTTTTGGGGTTTTCCTCCAACAAATAGAAATAATTTTTGTGTGTGTATGTATAAAGGAGTTAGATTGAAGATTTCATAAGAATTTGAAGAAGTATTGTTATCTATGTAAGCCTTTAAAAGGTGTGAGAAATGCAAAGAAAGATTCTGACTATGACTTATATATACAGCTTTTTTTGAAAGTTCTGCATGTCTGTCTTATTTATTGATTTAAATGTCAAATGGCATTTTTTAAGAAGTTACAGACCTTTAATAAACACAATTAAATACTGAAATGTAGCTTCTTCTTAAAGACATTCTCACGGCGAACTCTAAATTCCTTTTCCTTATATTCTATTTTTAATCAAGGAATTCTTTTGAATTCATGGAGATAGAAATTTTTCCTGATATTGCTCTTAATGAATGAATAAAGTAGGAAATTATAAGTGTAAAAAATCGATATATACAATAATGTTCTTTTTGGTCTTAGGGCACTTCTATATGTCTAAAAATTATTGAGGATCCCAAAGTATTTTTGTTTACATGAGTTGCATCCATCAGTACTGAGATGTATTAAAAATCACAACTGGGAAAATATAAAAATATTTATATATTAATTCATTTAAAATACTAAAACTATTAATTTTTAACATAAACACTGTTATGAAAGTTAACTATATTTGTCCAAAATGAAAATAGGTATTAGAGTGTTGTTATTTTACATTTGTGTGACTTAGTTTAATGTCTGGCTTAATAGAAGGAAGCTGTATTCTTATATCTACTTCTATATCAGGCTGTTGTCATACTATATTGTTTTGTTAGAAATATATGAAAAATCTGTTTTCCTGCATATTTAGCTGGAAAAGGGAGGAGCATTTTAATGACCTTTTCAGATCATTGTGAACTTTTTAAAAAATATAGCACTAATACTCAATAAGTGGTAGTTTCTTAAGGGTTAGTTGCAATGTTGATGAAACTATATCATATTAGTTTCCTATTGCTGCCACAGCAAATGACCACAAACTGAGTGACTTACAACAGAAATTTATTCTCTCACAGTTCTGGAGACCAAAAACTGTGAAAGAAAGGTGCCAACCTGACCTTCCTTTTTCTAGAGGTTCTGTGCCTCCATCTTCCGGTGGCTGCTGGCATTCCTTCATTTGTAACCTCATCACCCCAGTCTCTGCCTCTGTCATCACATTGCCTTCTCCTCTCCTGTCCCTGCCTAACTCTTCGAAGGACAGTTGTCATTGGAATTAGCTCCCTTCCGCCAGGTAATCCAGGATTAGCTTTTCTCAAAATCCTTAATGTAATTACATTTTTTTTTGGCAGGTCATTCACTCTTTTATCACATACAGTGCAGGTTCTGGGGATTAAGAGATGGACATGTCTTAGTGGGGGCCACCATTCAGCCCACTACACATATCACTGACTCTGTCTTACTCTACTGCATTAAAATTCATTGGTAGATCTTACAATATGGAAGGTCTTATAGTCTGTATATTATTATAACATTGCACATTGGTCATCTGGAAAATACTCATTCAGTGAGTTATGGGGATCTTCCAAATACCACTATATTTTATTATATAGTATAAAAATACTGATTATTAATATAAACACAAAACTCATCAGAGAAATCTTTGAAAATTGGAAACATGCATAATGGCAGATAGGTTTTCCAAAACTCTAATTTTTCACTTGGAAACTCCAATTTTATCATTGGCAATACATGTAGTCATTTCTTTTTCTTGAAGTGACAGGCTCACTCTGTTCATTGTTAAGAAATGTTTCACCGAATATCCCCAATCTGAGTAACTATCATTAGTTTGTTATTCTTTCAAATAAAAAGTGAACTGTGAAAAGTAACTAGTTCAGCTCACAGCTCAAACATTTCAGTGCTTTGCCTAAAGGTAACTGTCAGTCTTCAGTATGCAGCAAAGTACTTTATGCATAATTCCCCCTTGCCAAACAGAATATTTAGAAGGTATATACCAGAGGCTTCACATTTAATAATATTAATAATTTCTACTGTTTCTTTAAGGATATTTATAAGTGAAATTGGCTTTTTCTCCCTTATATTTTGGTAGTCTGTGGTCGTAAAAAATAGGGCCACTGGTACAGCTTGGTCCCACTTGATTCGTGCGAAGATGCCAGCAATTTTACCCAGGATCGCTCTGACCCATTAGTGCAAATGTCAATGTAGTAAAAGAAGGCAAATAACACATTAAATTTTGAAAATAGTTTTGACTTTGTAGACCCCCAAATGTCTTGGGGACCCCTTGAGAACTGTATTGAGGTGTTCTTAAACTTTTTTTTTTTGCATTTGAGAGTCCAGCTCTTAAAACCACAAATGAGATAGCACCTCCCACCTGTCAGAATGGCTAACTATCATCAATAAATCAACAAACAAATAAAATTAATCAACAAACAAGTATTGGTGAGGATGTGGAGGAAAGGGAACTCTTGTGCACTATTGGTGGGAAATGCAGATTGGGGCAGCCACTGTGGAAAGGAGCATGAAGTTTCCTCAAAATTTTAAAAGTGGAACTGCCTTAGGACCCAGCAATCCCACTTATGGAAATTTATCAAAAGAAACCTGAAACACTAACTCAAAAGAATACATTCACCCCTATGTTCAGTGCAGTGTTATTCACAATAGACAAGATTCTGAGGCAGCTTAAGTGTCCATCAGTAGATGAGTGGATAAACAGGTATGGCACATTTGTACAATGGAATACTACTTGGCCATAAAAAGGAAGACAATTTTACCCTTTTCAGTAGCATGGATGAACCTGGAGAACATTATGCTAGGTACCATAGGATTCCACTCATCTGTGGAATTTAAGGAACAGAGGCAACTAACAAGCAAAATAGAGACATACTCAAAGAGAGCATGCAGACAAACAACTATGGTGGTGGGGGGAGGGTGTTGTGGGAAGGAGGGATTGAGCAAAGAAGAAAAAAAACTCATGGATATGACACCAGTGTGGTGATTGTGGCAGGGGGAGGGATGGGTTGAGGTGGAAGAGGGTATAGGAGGGATAAATGGTGATGGGGAAAAAAAGAGTCCAGCTTTCTTAGATGTAGGGTTTTGATACCTGTCTTTTTCTATACAGAATTATACACTTGCATCATCATAGCACTAATGATAAAGCATTTCCTTAAAGGATACTCTACTGTATACATTGCAATTTTCTTTAAAGCTTAGGATCCATCCAGTGTGTTTTGACATTGAACTTTTCATACTATTTTTGTAAAATGTCAGCAGAATGTCTGAAGACAATAAGCAGGATGCATATTACTTCCTCAAATAATTCTCAAGTTTATGACTGAATAGTTAAGGAGTTGAAATTATCTAATCATACCACTAAGACTCTGCAAGCATTGATTAACATTTGTGTAATATTGAATCATCTATACAAAAATATAATGAAATCTTCCCTTTGGTTGTAGCTGCTTTTGTACCTTTTAGGAGCATTTTATAGCTTCCTTCATAGATTTTGAACATTTCTAAGCTTGCAAATATTTATTATTATAATGGGGTCATGTCTTTCATTATGTTCTCTAATTGGTTTTATATTTATATACTATATTCTTTCATATAAACCTTTAACATCATATAGATCTTAACATTTTCTAAATTAATAAATTTAATGTGATCTCAATGCAATTATCATTTAGTTTCTCTCTCTCTCTCTCTGGGGATGAACATGTTGATTAGCAATTTTATTTGAAAAAACTAGCAAGTACAGTCATGAAGGTCCTTATAATAAGAGTAGTGGTATGTGGAGTAAACTAGCTCTGTTAGATTTTAAAGCATGTAAAAGTTGAAATAATAGTATATTATTGGAAGTTAAACCGACATTCAGGCCAAGAGTATAAAAAAATCTATAAATAGATCCCAATCCTTGCAAAATTTATTATAAAGCCAGCAAATCAAATCAGTAGCGAAAAATATTTTTAAATGTGTTGTTGGAATAACTGGATAGACATATAGAAAAAGATAAAATTCCATTCATTTGCATACCATACTTCAAGATAAATTGCAAGAGGATTAGAAATGCCAGTTTAAAAAACAAAATGTACAAGTACTAGAAGGAAATCTGAGTATGTTCCTCTATAATCTGGAGAACACTTTATGATTAAAACATTGAAGCAGTAAAGACTGGCATATTTGCCTACTTTTAAAAAACTAAATAGCAAAAGAATTATAAATAAAAATCAAAGATAAATGATAAATTAGAAAAAAATATTTGCAATTTACTTCAGAAATAAAGAGCTATTATGATACAGAGGCTCTAAAAATAGAGAAGGGAAATTACTAGCACTTCCAAGAAAAATGAGCAGTTCATAGGAAAAGAGGCAAATGACTCCTACACAGGAAGCGTTTCTCACTGTCATTCCCCCCAAGGAAAAGGCAACTGGAAACTGCGATGAGATTCCATTTCTATTAGGTTGGCAAAGGTTCCAGTTCAACAACACGTTCTGTGATCAAGCCTGTGGGGAAAAGGGTGCTCTCTCACTGCTCCCAGGAGTACAAGATGGTGCAGCTATTATGAAGAGAAGCTTTGCAATGTCTGGTACAATATGCATGTCTTTAATTTATGACACAGCAATTTGTCTGATTAGAATCTAACTCAGATACTCGAGCAAAAATTCAAAGAGATATTTGCATAGGACTATTCATTGTAGAACTGTTTATTTTTCTAGCCCCCCTTGATGGATATTTGGCTTTGAGACTGTGTAGAAAGCTATTATATCCACCCAATGGGGTTTTATTCAGTTGTAAAAGAGTGAAGAAATTCTGTATGCCCTGCTATGGAGTAAAATAATAAGGGAGAGAAAATGTGTCTAGCATATTATTGCTATATCTAAATATAACTATATATATAAATATATGAATATATGCCAATATATCAAATATGTATATATGTATACATAATTATGTGCAAGTACATTTGAATTCTATAAATTTATATATTGTGCAAGCATATACAAAAAGACATAATAATTTAAATTTGAATAGGAATTATTGATGTAAACTCACATTTCACAGTGCATTTTTTCTTTAAGAAATGAATTTTTTTGCTTTTCATAATAAAGGGCCTAATTTTATTTATTTATTTGTGTTATTCTGGATAAATTGTTTGCATGTATCTCCTAGCTCACTAATTCTCTTTTCTACTGTATCTTTCCTACTGTTTGAGACCTTCATTGAATATTTATTTCAAATTCTATAATTTCAATTTTTTTTCAAATTTGTGTGTGTCTGTCTGATAGTTTGTTGATTTTTACTTGTCTTTGCCATTGCCTAGTTTGCTCTCTTAACCATTTTATGTTTGGTTCTTCTGAATGCCAGGATTGGCTATTTCAAAATAATTCAATGCTTGCAGGTATTAACTTTAAAAAAATATATATATTTTATTGATTTTTTACAGAGAGGGTTAGAGGGATAGAGAGTTAGAAACACTGATGAGAGAGAAACATTGATCAGCTGCCTCCTGCACACCCCCTACTGGGGATGTACCCACAACCAAGGTACATGTCCTTGACCGGAATCGAACCTGGGACCCTTCAGTCCGCAGGCCGACACACTATCCACTGAAACAAACCAGTCAGGGCTAGGTATTAACTTTTTACTACTTTTTTTATTTAGTGTTTTTGCTGGATTTGACTCAAAGTGGCTTTCTTTTCTTTTTTTCAATTTCAGTTGACATTCTATATTATTTTGTATTAATTTTAGGTGGACAGCATAGTGGTTAAACTGTCATATGCATTACAAACCCTTTCCCCAATATTTCTAGCACCCACCTAGAACCATACATAGCTCTTACAATATTATTGACTATATTTCCTAGGTTGTACTTTACAAGCTGTTTGCTTCTTTATGTGAGTAGCAGCCTTTGTAAAGTTACATATGATTTTTCTCTCTGGAAAATTTGCACGTCCACCCTAAAGGATCTCTCACTGCTTAGGGGTCTGCGGTTCAGAGCAGATAGCTGAGGCTCCGCTTCTCTTCTAAGAATGTTCCAATGCTCCCAGACGCTGTTGCTGGAAGACTTGGTCCCAGGGCTTCCTTGCTTCTCCCTGCTGCTGCACCTGCAGGTCAGTCCGGACCTTCTGACAGCTGCTTCTCTGGCTGAAGGGTTGCCTCCACTTTTCACTCACTGTCCTCTCGGGCAGAGCTGCTATCATCCTGAGCTGCCAGAGCCTTAGCTTCAGAGTTTTAGGAGATCAGAGTCCTTTAGTTCTGATCTCTGCTTCATCACTTATATGCTGTTGTTAGCCAATATTCATTATTTTATTGTTTAACTCCCCAAATTAGACCCTGTAATCATGATTATGTTTTATCTAGATTTCTTTTTGCTCCCCTTGTATCTGTCCTGACTGGGAAAGTGATTGATTTGTGGTGTGCAAAACATTTAAAGGTTTTAAAGGACTTCAGGTCCTCATGGAGGTTATCGCTGGTCTAAACATTACTGGAAATTTCTCTAGTGTTTTGGTAAGTAAACTCGGTAAAATCTTCTTGCAGTGGGTTTGCAGGGGCTAGAAAAATTGTGTGCTGAATATAGGATTTTGCGTCATGCCAGGCGCCTGTCCGATAGACTTTATTTCAATGAGGAAAGCACGGCCTGTAGCTTGAGCCAGCAATTTACAGATTAGTAGACAGGAAGATTTATTGAACTAAACGGTAAAAAGGAAAAGCGATTTTATAATGTGTGATAGAATAGTCTAATCAAAAAATTGTAGTCTCCTCTAGTCTATACATAAATCAGTGCCTTATCATTTCTGTGCAGTCTGGCTTAACATTTTTTACCCTGGAATTATGAGTAAAATCTTTGTCGTACAGACCTCAGAATACATTTTTTATGTCACGTCTAATAATCATTTTAAAAACGCCACTCTCTTATTTCCCCCCTCATTTTTCTTCTGACTCCCTCTGCTAGAAACGCCCAGTCTAGTAACTCACTCTGTGTATCAAGAACAGATCTCAGCAGCCCATCTCAGATGGGAAACATTACTCTGCAAGGAAAAAACAGGAAATTAAAAAGAAACACTTCATTCAGCCTTAATGTTACCAGAGTTTTTCTGTTTCAGGAAATATGGTTTTAGTGGTTATTATTACAAAGGACAGGCAAGATCTATTTGAGACTGGCTTGGTTTTGTTGGTCTTAATTGGACTCTTCCAGGGTAAATGCTTTTCTATCGCTCACAATTCCATTTTTCATTTCCTCTCTGTATTCCTACTGCTGCTCCAGCTTCATGTCAAATACCGTTGTTAACAAGAAGAGATGAGTGTAACATGAATTATCCGTCTAGGTCAGGTTGTATCCTCATCGTCGTCAGTAAGAGAGTCAGCTTTTAGCATTGCTTTACAATTGTGAAAAATAGTGGAAATGGGAGACAGATAATATCCAAGAATCTCAGGTCTTAGTTCCTATGTTTGGGACAACATTTCAAAAGGAGTTGGTGTTTGAGAGAAGAAATAACTTTCTTGTTAATGAGGCAAATGATAAGTAAAGCAATTAATTTAAAGGTGAAAGCAAAACCTTATTTATACCCCAAGTTTGTGGAGTATTTCATACAAAAAGAATTGTAAAATATAGAAGATCAGAAATGTAAGAGGTACTTCTGTAGTTTGATGACTAAACAAATTCCCGTTTTCTCATCACCAAGGCTAAGAAATAGGACATAATTAGTGCCATAGACTCTTCTAGGGGGCTCTTAGCATCCAAGAGGGTGGGTGCCACCATTCTGAAATTCTAAATTTGTGTTAATCATTCTCTCACTTTTCTAATTTTATGAAAAACATGTCTCTTTAAAAACACATAAATGGAATCATATTATGTGTATCCTTCTGTGAATAGATTTCTTTCCTGTTAATGATAGTCCATTTATTTATTCATTCATTCTTCACTGAGGACATGTTTTTATTGATTTTTAGAGAGAGAGGAAGGGAGAAAGAGAGAAATCCTGATTTTAATTCCTTTGGATATATATAGCCAGAAGTGGGTTGCTGGATCACATGCTAGTTCCATTTTTAGTTTTTTGAGGAACTTCTATACCAGTGATGGTGAACCTTTTGAGCTCGGCGAGTCAGCATTTTGAAAAACCCTAACTTAACTCTGGTGCCATGTCACATATAGAAATTTTTTGATATTAGCAACCATAGTAAAACAAACATTTATATTTTTGATATTTATTTTATATATTTAAATACCATTTAACAAAGAAAAATCAACCAAAAAAATGAGTTTGTGTGTCACAGGTTCACCATCACTGTTCTATACTATTTTCATAGTGACTGCATTCCCATCAACAGTATAAAAAGTTCTCCTTTCTTCACATCCTCACCAACACTAGTTTTATTTTGATAATTTTTATTTTTTGATTATAGTTGACATATCATATTATCAGTTTCAGGAGTTTAATTGTTTCAGGTCTTATGTTTGTTCTTTAATCCATTTTGAGTTCATTTTTGTGCATTACTATAATTGAGATAAGGGTCAAATTTTATTCTTTTGCACATGGCATCCAGTTTCCACAGCACCATTTAGTGAAGAGATTACTCTTTCTCCATTGTATATACTTGGTTTCCTGTGGCAAATCAGTTGACTATATGTGTGTGAATTTATTTCTGGACTCCCTGCTTTATTCCATTGGTCTATATGTCTTTTTTATGCCAGTACCATACTGTTTTGAACAGTGTAGTTTTTTTTAATCTTTTTTTCTTTTTTTTTATTATTATTAAGGTATTACAAATGTGTCCTCATCCCCCCTGTTAACCCCCAACCTCCCCCCCCACACACACTCATGCTCCCATCCCCCTGTTGTCCATGTCCATTGGTTTGGCTTATATACATGTATCCAAGTCCTTAGTTTTATAATGTATTTTAAAACCAGAAAATCTAATGTTTCCAGTTTTTTGTTCTTGCTTAAAATTTCTTTGGATATTAAAGGTCTTTTGTAGTTCCATATGATTTTTTTTCAGCTTTATAGTTAACATATCCATCACCTCACATAGAGCTATTTTCTCTCTCTGTTTTGGTGACGATTTATAAGATTTATCCTCAGTAAATTTCAAGTACATAATACAGTATATTAACTATAGTTAATATTATTTAACTATAAATTTACTATAGTCATCATACTATTACACTAGATCTCCTGAACTTATTCATCTTGTATAACTGAAACTTGTACCCTTTGTGCATCTCCTCCTCTTCCTGTCCCTACCTCTAGTGCCTTATTTATATTGAACTAGAAGATTTGTGTACTGGTGAGGTCCTCAGCCTGGCCTGCAGGGATTGGGCCGAAACTAGCTCTCCGACATCCCCCGAGGGGTCCCAGATTGTGAGAGGGTGGTTCTTGGGTGATGCACCCTGGAATCAGGCTCCCTCTTGTCTGGTTCCGGGTGAATCACCCAAGAACCACAGCTGCTGTTGCCTTGACCAGTTTGGCTCAGTAGATAGAGCATCAGCTTGCAGACTCAAGGGTCCCGGGTTCAATTCCAGTCAAGGGCATGTACCTTGGTTGCGGGCACATCCCCAGTAGGGAGTGTGCAGGAGGCAGCTGATTGATGTTTCTCTCTATCCCTCTCCCTTCCTCTCTGTAAAAAATCAATAAAATATATTTTAAAAAAAAAGAACCGCAGCGACTAAGTCACTGCAGCTCAGCAGCTCCTGAATTGAGCATCTGCCCCCGAGTGGTCATTGTGCATCATAGCTACCAGTTGGACAGTCGAACGGTTGCTTAGGCTTTTATATATATAGATCATCACCATGCTATGTGTGCTGTCTGTGGGTAAATTGCTTGTCTGTACTCTATGGGAGAACTCATGTTGAAAGTATTACAGGTGTCCCATTTTCTCCCACCCCATTGACTCCTTCCACTCTCCTCCAGCCCCCTCTCCAGGTCTTCACTGAAATATTGTCTGTGTCTGGGTTATGCATGTATGCATATAAGTTCTTTGGTTAATTTCTTCCTTCCCACTACTGCTGCCCCTCTGAGATTCCTCAGTCTTTTGCATCATTTCATGTCTTTGTATCTATTTTATTCATCAGTTTAGTTTGTTCATTATATTCCACATATAAGTGAGGTTATGTGATATTTGTCTTTCTCTGACTGGTTTATTTCACTTAGCACAATACTCTCCAGGTCCCTCCATGCTGTCTCAAAGGATAAGAGGTCCTTCTTGTTACAACTGCATAGTATCCCATTGTGTACATGTACCACAGCTTTCTTATCCATTCATCTACTGGTAGGCACTTGGGCTGCTTTCTGATCTTAGCTATTGTAAATAGTGCTTCAGTGAACATGGGGTGCATATATTCTTTCTGATTGATGTTTTAGGGTTCTAGAACTCCTATTTTGAGGGGACCTCTCCTGTTCTGAGGGGATCTTTCCTGTTCTGAGAGAACCTGTCATGTTCTGAGGGGATCTCTTTCAGACTTGTGCTTTGTCATAATTGGGGAGGGGTGATGCAGAACAGGTAAAGAGAACCTTTTTTCTTAACCTTTGCAATATCTTTTTCCCCACCCTTTCATTTCTATGCTCTCCCAGGGTAGTGTAATTTCTCACCTAGATTCTGGAGCTCTCATCAAGGCATTTTCATCCACGGATGGTTGCTAAATTGGTCTGTGGAGGA
>NW_006383018.1:1819025-1852683 GCF_000327345.1 Myotis davidii | reverse complement strand
AGTGCTGGGACTTCCAATTTTGCCATCTTACTGCTATCACTGCCTGGTTTAATATTAGCTAATATTTTCTCACTATTTATTATATGCAGACACAGAGATTATTTAATATAATCTTTGCAGTAAACATATAAGCTATTTTTATCACAATCATCTGTGATAACATTGAGACTCCAGGTCACACACACAAAGCCTTATGTGGTGGAGTTAACACTCTGACCCATGTATAACTTTAAAGCCAATGATTGTAATGTAACCTATATGATATATCAACTCCACCACTTCTATCATATCTACAAAACACTGGACATAGTGCAAGTGTGGGACATTGCTTTTGAGTAGAGAAATATTTCAAACCGAATCTTTGAAAAACTAATGGGTAGATCTACAGCCTTTGCAGTTGGAATACATGTGCTCCCGAATGATTATTTATTTGTCAAACAAAGTTTTCTTTGTTGGTTTATGTATTAAAAACTTTTCACAACACTTTAAGAAAATAGATGTGTCCTTTTAAAATGACTTCAGAGGTCACAGTGTGGAGGGATTCAGAAATGAGATACTTTGAATCTGGCATTGAGAGCTTCTGGCTTTAAAGGGCTGAATAGAACTGCAGAGTAAATAGAAAATGAGTTCAGTTTGTACTTTTCAGAATATCTCTTTGAGGGAAACATCACATTCTAAAACAATTGTTTTAGAGATACTGTACAATTTCATTCTCTGCTTTATTAATCCGTTTAGGTAAAGTCCTTCTATTTTAGATTATTATCTTTGCAGAATATGAAAAGATATTATCTGTTTGGAGGGAACTTCCTGGCTAATGTGAGATATGTCTTTATTAAAGTATATATTATGAAGGATTTAACTGAGAGAAATGTCATACACATACCAAGTTTCTGAATTGGTTAGCCCAAATAAAGCTGGAAAGGTTGATGATTAGTAATCTCAAGAGAACAGGGAGGGTGGGGATAATTAGTAAACCTTTCTTTCTTGATTAGCTCCTTCCATAGAGAAACAACTAATAGATTATTTAAAGTATAATTTGAAGATTTTACTCTTACTTTAAAAAATCTTTATATACTAAGGGTTTTTTTTTATTATCCAAGCAAAATTTTAATTCCAATGCATTCTTGTGCTAATCATTTTTCCCTTACACACTTTTTGTCTCAAATGAACAGATCGGCTTGGATTCTGATTTGTTTTCCAACCATCAGGGTAGGTAATAGAAGTGAGAAGAAATGATGCTGGTCCTGGCAGTTCTGGGTTAACCAATTAGCACCTGATGCCTTGGATAGAAACATTATTTAACAAGCCCAGGCCTCAAGTAACTTTCTTACATCCATAATCAGACACCGCTAAAGGATTGCCTGTCCAATAATAATGATTTCCTATCACTGTTGGCCTGGTTTGAGTCCAGTTGCTGCCCTGGAAAGGACATGCTGTGTATTTCCCATTGTCTCTGCACTGCTCCGTTTTCTCTGATTCATGTGGTTTCTGTGCCATGGTATCTTTGCTGGCGACAGTGTCTCTCTCTAGGAATCTCCTAAATAAATAATTATGTTTGCTCTCATGTTGCCTTTTACGGATGCTGCTAAGATATTTTGGTTCCTATCCCTTCAAGCGTTGGATTTTAACAGATATAAAGAAAAATTCACCTTTAAAGTTTCAGTTGGCTTCAGTACTGACTCATTTAGAAGGTACATTGTTATGTTGCTTTTTTAAATTTAGAATCACTTATCACTTAGTCAAATTATTAGTAAACTCTAGAATTGAGTTTGAAATAATCATTTCAGAGGTCCTCACTAAGGTCTTTATATTTACTTAAGAAGAAATTTTCCCAACTGATTTTATTAAATATGTGTCATTTTGTCTTAAAGTAAATAATTGTTGGTAGTGTCGTACTGTTCTGAGGAGAAAGAAGTGGTACTCATGAAAACAGTTATTTATAGAAAATTGTTGCAGAAAATAAAAATTGTGGCAAAAATGTTTCAGACCTTTTAAAGCTTGCGTCCTAGATTTTAGTATATGTTTTATGTGTGGGGTCTGTTTTATAATGTAATTATGGAGGGCAATGCAGTTTTTGAGAGAGATGGTATCCATTACAGGATTTCTTTGGGGACATCCTTTTTTGGGTGGCTTGAAATTGGTTGCCCTGTGTTTTCTCTCAGTATTGGCCAAGAAGGGGAAAGTAACAACAGCTTTTTGTTTGGATTTAGTAAAGTCTATTTTCCCCCAATATATTTTTATTGATTTCAGAGAGGAAGGGGAAGGCAGAGAAATATAGAAACATCAGTAATGAGAGAGAATCATTGATCAGCTGCCTTCTGAATGCCCCCAATGCAGGGGTCAAGCCCACAACTGGGAATTGAACTGTGACTTCCTGGTTCATAGGTTGATGCTCAACCATTGAGTCACACTGGCCGGGTTATGGGACAATTTTGACATCTAAGGCACTATACAAAAATAATTGCATTTCTTTTCACCATACTCTGCCAGAAGCCAATTCCATCATGACAGCAGGGCTGAATTATCTGGAGTGGCTGAAGGGCATTTCCCCAAACCTGAAAAGGATGCATTAAATTGATTGTTTGTTGCCAGACAGCTCAGGGCATCTTAATCTACATGTTATTACCTCCTACTGGCTAAACACCTGAACAGCTGTAAGGCAAAATCTTCCATTCTGACAATGGACTGTGTACGAAACTCTACCCTTTGAAGTGTATATCTCCACCTTGCCTCAGGACAATTTGTGTTAATAAAAAGCATGGGGTCCTGAGACTAAGGAGATCTTCGTTTCTTTTTTTTTTTGTTTTTTTTTTGTTGTTTGTTTTTAAATATATTTTATTGATTTTTTGCAGAGAGAAAGGGAGAGAGATAGAGAGTTAGAAACATCGATGAGAGAGAAACATCGACCAGCTGCCTCCTGCACATGCCCCACTGGGGATGTGCCTGCAACCCAGGTACATGCCCTTGGCCGGAAATCGAACCCGGGACCCTTCAGTCCGCAGGCCGACGCTCTATCCACTGAGCTAAACCGGTTTCGGCGAGATCTTCGTTTCTTAAGCTAGGCTCCTCTGACCCCCATATGCCTTTCCAAATTATATTTCATCTCTGGACTCTTTAAGTTACACACAGCCCCTTCTCCAGATTGCTGAACCCTTCTAGATGCAGGGACAAGAACCCCGGCAATACTCATAAAACTATTACTATCTTTTTCAGTTGACAAATCTGAGAACTTAAGAACGTTTCCAAGGTCATATTGGTAAAAGAGGTGAAATTCATATCCACGTCCGTCTGACTTCAAATCCTACATCATTTTCCATTATGAATACGCTTCCTACCAACTTTATTTGGTCACCTTTAGAGAATGCTTTCTTTAATGTGACTTTGGTAATAATTATATTCTTTCTCTTCTAGCTTCTATTCATCATTTGCTTTTCCATTCTCTTAGTGAAGCATGGTGGCAACCATGCTTAGTGGGAATTGCTGTTTAATATTTTAATCCTGCTGACTTGGCTTCTGTCATTATTTGCTTGCTAAAATATAGAAAAGTTATTTTGATTTTCTGAATTATATAAATCATCCCATTCGCTTGAATACCCTATGGATTGTAATTTGAATACCCCATTGGTTGTGGTCATACTGGTTTTAGAAAACACATTCCTCTGTACCTGGAGAGCAGGACTGCACGATTACTCTAAATTGCCCCAGTGGCTTCAGATAATGTGTTTCTGTTGACTCAGTGGTCCCAAGACCTTAAACTATAATTAATCTTTGTAGATAACTAATCGGCTCAGTCTAGCTTCCATAACAAACTGCTTTTTTGCAAACCAGTTTCTTCATTCCTAACTGCAGGATGTAATCAATACCTTTGTGATTTTTGCCTATGTAAATTTGGTGTTGTGGTCGTTTAAGCACTACAAGATTTGGAGAGCAAAATGCCCCCTCATAGTCCCAGATTTGAAATAAACGTGACTCCTTAATCCAACTTCTTGAGGCATCCTTGTGTGATCCGAGGAGTACATTACAACATCAGGAAGGGCTTTCATCCTCTCTTATCTCCTTTGACTTCTTTGACAAGTCCCTCCAGCTTGCCCTAAGTCAGTTGTGTCTTTCTGAACAGATCTTGTAAGGCACTTGTGGCAGTTTGGGGAGTGGACATGCTTGTGGGGAAGTCAAAGATGAAAATGGGTCTATGGATAGGATGTAACCTAGTTTATTTCTGTGAATTATGACAGGCCTGCTCTTCAGTCACCAAGAGCACCTTATTGCTGAATTCTAATGCCACTTGTTATGGATTGCATGTTCGTGCCCTCCCAAATTCATACGTTGAAAGCCTAATCCCCTTAAAGATTGGGATTTGGGGATATAATTAAGTCTGAGGGTGGAACCCTTACAGTGGGATTAGTGCCCTTACAAGAAGAGACAGGAGAAAACTTGCTTCTCTCTCTGTTCTCTGCCATATAAGCAGCAGAAAGACAGCCATCTGCAGACCAGAAGAGAACTCTCATAAGACCCTAACCATGCTGGCACCCTGACCTCAGACTTCCCAGCCTCCAGACTTTGAGAAATTAATCATTCACATCATCTGAAGTCCATAGTTTACCTTAGGGTTCACATTTGATATGGGACATTCTACGTACAATGACATGTGTCCATTGTTGTAATATCATACAGAATATTTTCATTGCGTTAAAAATCCTGTTCTCTGCCTATTCATCTCTCCCCCTCAACCCCTGGCAACCACTAATCTTATTATTGTCTCCATAGTTTTTCCTTTTCAAGAATGTCATATAGTTGGAATCAAACAGTATGTAGGCTTTTCAGATTGGCTTCTTTGACTTAGTAATATGCATTCAAATTTCCTCTAGACCTTTTCATGGCTTGATAACTCATTTCTTTTTAGTGCAGGATAATATTCCATTGTTTGGATATACCAGTGTATTTATCTATTCATCCACTGAAGGACATCTTGGTTGCTTTCAAGTTTTGACAATTATAAATAAATAAAGCTATCATAAACATCCATGTGCTGGTTTTTGTGTAGACATAAATTTTCCTCTTCTTTGGATGAATACCAGGGAGTGCAACTGCTGGAGTTAATAAGAATATGTTTAAGTTTGTAAGAAACTGCCAAGTGGTTGTACTATTTTTCATTCCCTCCAGCAAAGAATGAGAGTTCCTGTTGTTCCTCATATTTATCAGCATTTGATTTTCCAAATTTTGCTCATTCTCATAGGTGTGTACTGTTATCTTGCTGCTGTTTAATTTGTATTTTTCTGATGACAGTATGATATGCCTATTTGCTGTCTATATCTTGTTTGGTGATGGATGTGCCCCCATTTTTAAAATCTGGTTGTTTGTATTCTTATTGATGACTTCTAAGAGTTCTTTATATATATGGATAACAGTTCTTCATGACGTTCACCTTTCAGGAATAGGAAGGGAAGTAAGCAGGAAAATCCTAGCATTGGTTTTATTCCGTCTGACCATTTTTTGGACTACAATATGATCATTGCTCATGAAGAATGTAATAAGCTAAACTGGAAGTCTAGATCATTCTTTTAACTTCAATTTGAATTGCAAAGTATTAATAACTATGAACAGTGATTAAATAGTGGCTATATAATGAATATTTGATGTTAATGAATAATTATTTAAAATTTAATGTTAAATATATAAAAATACCCTTTACAAGATTACAGAGATTAGATAACTCATTTTACTTTCCTAAAACTGACAAAGAATGCATCCCCCAACACAATATGGTTATTTAAAATAAGTTTTAATTTCTTCAAATATTTAATCATGACTATTTTAGATCTTTGCAGGTGCAAAAATCCAAAATCCCTGTGCTATCAGTCTCATGTGAGTCCAGTTATTCACAATGACACAATCAAAAGGCATAACCAGATGAAATAGGGAGGAAATGGCTATTCCCAAACGGTACAGACAACTGCATTCTGCCTCCAACGCTATATCTTGTGGTGAATAAAACAATATAAAGAGGACAAACACCCAGTATAATTCAGATGAACAATTACTTCTGGGTGATTGTGTTTGTATATTCTACAAAGCCTACCCCCTTTTATTAATTTATACTACAAGAGATGATTAGCACAGACACAATCTTTTCTTGAAGCTGTGTTTTGTCTACATCCATGGTCAGTCATTTATCTGTTTGTTGATACATCCATTCTTAGTACTGGGTTAAAATACTTCATAGAGAAAACAGGCCTATGTACTTTTATTATCCAGGGACTAAATATTTTTCTCATTTTAGGAGACTAAAATTTCTCAGTTTATGAGAAACATAGGTATGGACTTTCTAAAAATTGAAATACAAATTATTTGTACATACTATTTGCAGGAAGACACTCACATATTTAATAAGTGAGGAATGGTGAATGCAGACTTACCAACCTATTCGCCACAAGCCCTCATTGATTCCTTATTTCAGTGTGACTTCTGAGGATGGGGAGTATTATTCTACTCCTCATATTTCCATGCACAGGGATTATGCTACCATAGTCCATGCACAGGGACTATGCTATTCCCTTGCTGACATGTCACTCACCCCTTCCCACCAACTGCAGGTTGGGGAGAAAGAATGGAGAAACCCAGTCCAGCCCTCTGTTTTGAGGAGTAGCTTCTCCTACTTTTGTTCTTCCTTTTCCTGAACTCGGGTGGACTCCCAGGAATAGGAAAAGCCTGCAGTCCTGTCTGCCACTGAGTGTGTGAGTCTGTCTCCTTCAGGGATGGAGTATTGTGAAGTCCTGTGAGTGCAGGTTTAAAGCCACATTATCTAATCAGCTTCATCAATAATAGAGAGGTCATTTAAATCTCCACCTGTCTAGCTCCTGTGCTTTATTTTTAATTGTTTCTGAACCTAAGATGGGAAAAAAAAGGGTATTATTTATTGACCCCATCAGATCCTAAAGCAGTGGTTCTCAACCTTCTGGCCCTTTAAGTACAGTTCCTCATGTTGTGACCCAACCATAGAATTATTTTTGTTGCTACTTCATAACTATAATGTTGCTACTGTTATGAATTGTAATGTAAATATCTGATATGCAGGATCGTCTGAGGCGACCCCTGTGAAAGGGTCATTTGACCGCCAAAGGGGTCGTGGCCCACAGGTTGAGAACCGCTGTCCTAAAGGAAATACAGAAATCCCTGGAGCATATTTCCATAAAATGTGCAAAATAAGGCCACCCTGTTATAAATGCAAATAAAATATGATTGAATTACATCTAGATGAACCCCATTGCACTGAAAAACAACAGTCTATTTAAAATTTCTAAAATATGAAGTATTAGATATAAAAAACCAACATTTAAAAGAGTTCATTTTGATATCCTTCATACAGATCAGATATGGAGAAACCATTCAATTCCGGTGTATAAATCTCATGACTTATTAGTTCAAAGATAGTGATCTAGGCTTTAGTCTATATTGTGGTTTATTATATACTTTTATCATTCAAAGAGACTTCCTATGAAAGCCCTCTCCTGTTGGCTCAGCGTTGTTGCTCTTCTCCTACACTGAGTTAACTTAAGAATTAGTACGTGAAAAAAATAAAAATAAAAAGAAAGAAAAAGAGAAGAGTTAGTGTGTGATATTCATGTATGGAAAATTCCAAATAAAAAGAGAAGTACTTTTGTTAGTGATTTCGAGTTTTTACAATGATTTAATTTTAAGTCAAAGAATATGCAAACTCTTGGAAAGGACATTTCATGCCTTACAATATTTAGGGAGCAAAGTAGTGATTCTCATCTCATTAGATTTCTTTAGTTTTATTTGAGTTATCTATTTTTAACCTTCTGGCAATTTATTTTTGTTGTCAAAGAATTGAAAAAAGTTGAATAGAATTGATTTGCCTTTCAAAACAATTTTTTTTGGTATATTCAGCACTTTTAGTAAAGGGGCATCATTAAGATCCAAGATTTTCCAAATCCATTTGCAAAATTACATATGTATTATTTCAAATGAGTTGGACCACAAAGAAATCCATAATGAAAATATCAGAGGGAATTAAAGTGCTCTTTATAACAAGTAAGCTTATTCCATTAGTCTGAGGTTAAAAGGACTAAGCCATTATGTTCCCAGATGGCATCAGGCAATGAATGGACAGTCCTTGCTAAAGTGCTTTTAAGTACTTTTTTTTTTTTTTTCTGAAGGTTAGGTCTAGAAGCAACAAATTGATGCTGGTTAATTGAAGTCCCTAAGAAGCATTTAAACTCAAGTTTAAATCTTCATACCCTAAGTCAGCGGGTCCCTGTTAACTAGCAATAGAGGTTAAATGTTTTAAAAAGATACATCCTCAAGTGTCCTTGGTGCTAAAAAACAAGAGTTAAACTAAGTTTAGATCTAAAATTTTTCTGCATATTTGTAGGCAAAATTGACTTCACATGAGCTTTTAGGCTCTCAAATGTGTATTTCACGAGTTGAGTATGGGATTGTGGCAGGTGTTAAATTTTCACAAAGTAATGATGTGGGTTCTTGGACTCCCCAAATTGTGATTATTATCATAGCAATAGGAGCTTCCTTTTGTACATTCCTCTGAATTATTTTTTAAACATTCATCAGTTGTCTCCCACACCCAACCTGGGCATGTGCCCTGACCGGGAATCGAACAGGCGACCTTTTGGTGCATTGGATGATGCTCAACCAAATGAGCCACACTGGCCAGGGTTTCTCTGAATTCACTTGATCACACTCATAGCATAGCAGAAAGAGGGAAAGCTTTGCAATCAGACATACCTGGGTTATGTTTTAACACTAGGGAGCTATAGGAATGGGGCTACTTCCTTTCAACTGCTCTGAATCTCAATGTTCTTAGCTGTAAAATAGAACTATAAACACATCACAGAAAATTTGCAAGGATTTAATAGATCATTTGATGTCCTCAGGAAAGTCCTTAGCACAAAGGAGGTGCTCAACATGTTTAGAAACAAAAGTCTTGTATTTCCCACTGAGGCATCACATGCTGGAGGGAAGGACGTGTGCTGCTTTCCCTGAGTGTAGGAATAAATATTTCGCTGCTGCATTCTCTTCCTGCAGATTTCTTCCCTGACACAGGCAGAGCTCTTAAAAGCACCTCAGACTTTACAGTAGAACTGCCTTGTGGTTTTTGACTTGGCCTCTTTGGATCGAGATGGAGAAGAGAGATGAGACGAAGTGCCAGAGAAGTTTTCTGTTTTATGGGCACCCTGGAGACCACAGTTCCAGGACTCCATTGCCTGCAGGATTCTGGCTACATTGTCCAATTAAAGGCTTTCATGAAGGTTTGAAATGAGGAAGGAAAGAAACCAGTATTCTCCAGATGTGTCAGGTCAGGTACAGGAGCTTGAGCAGACGGCTGAGGGGGTTTGCCTGCCATCTGGAAGCATCCGTTGTCAAAACCCCTCTTTTGATGATGCAGGCTGATGAGATCACCGATGGCTGTTTCCTGGTAACCCTGAACCTCTGGGTTTCCTGGGCGAGCTTGAAACACCTAGTGGGGCTTCTGTTTTCTGATCAAACTCTAATGGATATCAAGTGCAACCTTCATTCAGTTTAACAGTTGCCTTAGGACACTTTTTTTTTTAATATAGGTGGTGAGACCTTTTTTTTTAAAAAAAAAATATTGATTTCAGAGAGGAAGGGAGATTTAGAAACATCAATGATGAGAGAGAATCTTTGATGGGCTGCTTCCTGCATGCCCCCTACTGGGGATCGAGCCTGCAATCCGAGCATGTGCCCTTAACTGGAATCGATCCAGGGATCCTTTGGTTTGCAGGCCAACACTCTATCCACTGAGCAAAACCAGCTAGGGCATTAGGACGCTTTTTATCCGCTTTTATGAACCAGCAAACTACACCTAAGCCTCGTGTGTATATTCAAATTAATTTGAAAGAAATGAAAAGTTAACAACTTATCACTTTCAATTTTGAACAGATTATTTTGATAATAATATCCTGTACATGGTAAAAGCTGCTTTTTAAATCTTGAATAAATTATTGAAAACAATGTTTTAGGTCAATAAAGCATTTGACTTGAATACCTTCTGCCCTCCCACAAACACATTTTTAGTGAAAAGGAAAAAACTAATAGTTGATTTGTAAAACTTATTTTTGGTAAACAAAAAGCAAAAAGAGTCAAGCTTCTCTCTCTCTTTTTAATTGGGTGATATTTTGATGCATTTTTGGGTGTTGTTGCTTATGAACACAAAACATTCTAGAATGTTTTCTGGAAAATATAGACAGAATTTTTTTAAAAAGTTGTTTTTTTTTTTAGATTGTCAGGTACAATTAGAAGTTGGTTAGTGAAGGAAAATCCATATGTATGGTACTTCTGTATTGAATCTCCATAACCAATAGCTGTGCCATCTCAGGCTGACTTTCTACCGGGTTTGAGGATACAGAGATTAATTGTTTAAAATCTCTGATTCTGGAAATTATAGTCTTAGGAGGGGATTAACTTTAATGGTAGATTTTAGTATCATGTTTATGAGAGTGTGTTTAGGACCTATTATTTGGGATGATAGTGACCATTTTGATGGAATCACAAACTGAAAAATATCTTTTTTTTAATAGCATCAAATTTCCTAAAATTGTTTACATTCTTCAAGGATTTTAAAATCAATCCAAGATTTAAGCAAAATTTATAGGATTGTGGAGTTAATATGGTTCTAAGGTGTGCTGCTGAGTTAGTGAGAGCATGCTGGTGAGAGTCATCTGTTTCATGACACCCTCTGTCCTCCAATCCTGGCTTAGTCCTTACAGCGGCCATCGAGGGGGGTGAGAGTTTTTTAAATCTGTGTAAACCCATGCTCATTGAAGAGCTCATATCTGCCTGTGGAGGGTCAGTATGATTGTCTTCATAACACTTATAACTTCATAATATTTTATAACACTACATAGCACCTATAAGTTCATTATTTTATATTTCTCAAAATCACCTTGTGAAATAAGCAAGAAATATGTCCTCTCTGTTTTAAAAGATGCAGCCTCTAAAAGGTCAAAGTGTATCAATGGCTTGGCTAAGATAATCCAGGAAATTTAAGGGGGAACTGAGGATAGAATTCTGTGTGCACTAACCTCTAGCCCAGTGTTCTTTCCAGTGTCATCTGAACAGTATTCATGGGTTTATTTTAATTTCAGGCATTGTAAATCTTGAGGAAGAGAATGACATAGCCCTAACACATAATGTTAATAAAAACTTTATATGTTACTTGTGGAAAATAATTGCAGGCACTATAAAAGATAGGAAGCCCCATATTCCAAAATCTCTCTTATACGTTAGTTTTGTATCATTTTGGTCAGCCAAAAGCTATGCTATTGTTGCCAGAATGGACAACTTCAAAGAAACCATCAGCCTTCTGGCAAGACTTTCTCCCCAACACGGATCCAGGGAACCTGTGCCAGGCTAGTTGTACCATCTGTTGGGCATGAGTGAGTGAAGGGAAAAAGAATGGACAGCTGGAGCCATCAGCTTTGAAATGCCACTTCCTGGGGAAATATGAGGATTCACATCAAAAGGCAGCAAAACAAAGTATCGTGCCAGTCCACGAGGGAGACAGGTTAAATATGGTGGCATTTCTAATGAAGGTCTTCTCTCTCCACACACTCAGCCCCCTTTTCAATCTTTCCCAGACTCCATCTGAGGGCAGGCTTTGTGATGCCACGTGGAAGACACATGAGCAGAGACTATTCATGTGAGAGTGTAGTAAGAAATTGACAGGCAATAATTATAATTGAACTGTGTCTTCCTGATCTAAGGGGCTAGAAGCAAGCATCCTAAGAATTGTTTGATTTTGCTTTAGAGGTTGAGTTACTTATTCATATGTGTATTCAATCATCTATCTAATCATTCACCCTTTCACTGAGTGTTAACAGTATTTCAAGTGCTGGTGGCTGAAAGAGAATAGTAATAACTACCATTTACTAAGTGCCTGATGTATGCAGAGTGATTCACACTTATACCATTGGAGTATAGCCAAAATATTGGCAATACTCCAATGGTATAAGGATTGTCTTATTTTTTCCATGAGGAAATTGAAGTGCAGAGAGGACTAAATTTGCCCAAGTCACCAGATAGCAAGTGAAAATAGGGCTTACTGGGGATCAAATTCTGGTATATTATTAAAATTGATTATAATCACATGTTATATGTCTTCCTCTTTTGTTTTCTATGAAATACAAAGAAAGATTTCTCATTGTAGGAACCTTCAGGCAGGGCAAAGTAGTCAGTGTTTATCAGAAGGTAGGACGAACCTGTCAGTACCAAGAGTCAAATGGGAAAAAAGTCTTGGATAAAGTTATTATGGGGTGGGGCGATTCATTCAATTTCAGAAGTGTCCTAGTTGGTTGATTTGCATTTACAAGGGTTCTGTCCAGTCATGGTGGTCTTTTATATGAAAGAAACTTGCATTATAAGAATGAAGTTATAGGAAAAGAAATTGCCAATTTTGTTAATTCAATTTGCCATACTTATATTAAAATGAAGCCAATCATCAGGAAAGAGCAAACAAAAAGACTATACTGTCCTGTTAGCATTCTTGTATTTGTTAATATTGTTGAAATGGAAATTGATGAGTTCAATCAGAAAGAAAAGTCAAACCCTAAACAAAAACCTTATTACATTCATAAAACAATTGCTTGTGGAAAGAGACTCTCACTATGATTTATATTCTAAGAAATATAGAAATTTTAATGGAAAACATTCAGAAAATTAGTATATATACTAGATGAGAATATATCTGTTAACTTGGTATAAATGTCTAGTCAGGCAGATCTAAACTACATTCTTATAATTTCACCTCAGTCAATGGTGGTTTTCTTTTTCTATGACACTCAAGGATACTGTTGCTTGTTAAGTATTTATTAAAAGTCAACATAATATACATAATATAGTTTATAACATAGCTCATAATTTGTAGGCTATTATAGTAGTCTGTGACATCACATAGTATAGTACCTTTGTTAAAAAAAATGTACAAACACATACTTGTCATTTAAAAATATCTTAAGCCAAATCCTCTTATGACAAAATTTCATTTAGTGTAATGAAAATTTCTAATACACCATTTACCATATTAATTCAATCATTTCAAGTAGTATTTAAGTTAGTAAGAATCTAGGTCAAACAAAAACTACCTTCATATTTGGGTTACACTAAAACAAACACTACTTTTTGGTCATAAAAGCTAAACAAAGTTTCAAATACAGAACAAAGTCATCATCCTACCATTATTAATTTTGTATTATATTTATCTTTTTCATACACATCATTTTATTTTATAGTCTAATTATTGAGCAATTTTAGAATTCTAGTTTTGTCTTTATATTTACAGCATAATTTGTCTTGTATGTTGGTTCAAGTAATTCATAAACATAATTTTTAATTATTGCAAATGTTCATTGTGTTTATTACTAACAAGTCATTTTTTAATTGTTAACATTTGTTTTAAATTTTTACTCGTAAATAATGTTGAGGAAAGAATGCTCATGTGTATATTGTTCAACTCACTACAAATTATTTTCTTAAGACATAGTCCTTAAAGTTAAATATCTAGATGAAATGGAATGATCATAGAGCATCTTACTTCCCTCTTTTATTTTAACGGAATAATATCAATAAAATGTAAAACTCAAAAAATCTATCACTGAGAATCAAACTACCATAAATATAAAATGTGTGTGCATGTATGTGTGTATATATGTATTTATTTAAATATCCAGTGTTATTATATAGTTTCATAATATCTTGAATACATGAAATAGTAAACCTAAACAGGTGATTTAAGATACAGACTTGGATATCATAGAATCAGTCAATCTTTCATTCATAAACATTTCACTATAAATAAGCATTCCAAAGAACCAAGAGCTTTCTTTGCAGTGCCTTGTGGCCTAAACCACCAGCATCTTATTATTGTTACAAATACTCTCTAAAACAAGTAATCATCTGATATGATAAAAGCCTATTATGCTAAGTGTTCAACTGCAGTCACTATGATGTGTACTGACCACCAGGGGGCAGATGCTCCAACCGGTAGGTTAGCTTGCTGCTGGGTCTGCCCTATCAGGACTGGGTGAGACAGGCTGGGCATGACCTGGAGCCCTCCATGGCCCGTTAAGGCACCGGTACTAAAGACCCCACCAGTGCATGAATCCGTGCACCAGGTCTCTAGCCATATATATAAAAGGCCAGCGACCATTATGGCGGGACTGAGAATGACCAGTCACTATATGCGCACTGACCACCAGGGGGCAGATGCTCAACGCAGGAGCTGCCCCCTGGTGGTCAGTGTGCTCCCACAGCGGGAGCGCCACTTAGTCAGAAGCCGGCTCGTGGCTGGCGTGCGCAGCAGCGGTGGGAGGAGCCTCTCCTACCCCCGTGGCAGTGCTAAGGAGCAACAGGCCAAGTGGTAAGGAGCGAGCAGGCAGGCAGTAAGGAAAGATGGGTCCCGGATTGCGAGACCTAAACCAGCCTAAACCGCCAGTCAGACATCCCTCGAGGTGTCCCGATTGCGAGAGGGCACAGGCCGGGCTGAGGCATTCCCTCCCCGCCCCAGCACCAATTTCGTGCATCGTGCCTCTAGTATTCAATAATTTCATGCCTGTTCACCAGTCATGTCCAAATATATTGCTTTCATTGAAAGAAGGAAAATAAAACAAGAGTTAAGTTTTCTAATACTTTTTTATGTTGACAAGGATAAGTAACAGTTAATATTACATTTTCTTCCTGTTCCTATGACTATAGGTCTCCTGATTACTCAAAAAATATAAACCAAGACCCAAGCAAATCAAGAACATCCGTATAGGACCTAAAACACCTTCTAAGGCTAAACCAGGGTCCAGCAGTAACTGGAGAAGAAAAGAGTACAGGGTAGTGAGCTCATTATACTAGTACTTTTCTCCTTCCCAGTTGGGTTCAAAATATTCCTGTTCACTCGTTAATTCATCCAGAGTGGCTACCCCTCAGCAGGGTGTCATCGCTGGCTCCTGTGATTAGGGATATGATTTCTAGCAATATATTCACAATAACAAAATTTAATTAAAGGAAAAGCAAATCACAGGGCCAGTGATGTTCATTATAATGGATCTTACCCATATTTGTTTTCCATTGAGAATGTAACTCAACCTGGTAGGGGCTTTCTTTACCATCCCTCTCTGGAAGCCACCTGCCAATTTAATTTACATGTTTTGCTCTTACAAGAGGATACATGAAAGCCAAATTTGTCCATTTGCATCATTTCAGGACAGATATAGTATATAGAGTGTTTGCAAGTAATTTTGGGAAAAAAGATATTCATCAATGAAAGGAGATACATTGGTGTAATTTTTCCCTTATAATGCTGTATCACACTTCAAAGCAGGAAAATACTTTTAAAGAGTCTATCCCTTATCTCCATCATGGAGACCAAAATTTAGTTTGCATGAGAAATTTTGTATGGACTTATTTTCCAGAGGTAAGATGATAGGTGAAATAATCACACTTTCTGGACAGAAAAATAGGACTTTATAAGTTTAATCTACCTTAATAAGAGACAGATATACTAGTAGACTCTATTATATGCCACATTTTTTGTCCTAAACTCTTGAATATAACTAATTCAGTCCAAGTCCGGAATGCATGCTCTTAATCAATTCTCCCACTGGGAGGCTGCTGAGGACAGGGCACAGGGGGAGATGGTACCAGAATTCTGAGCTAGCTGCTTCAGATTATCCTAATGCAAAGTGACCTTAGACCAGGGGTGGGCAAACTTTTTGACTCGAGGGCCACAATGGGTTTTTAAACTGGACCGGAGGGCCGGAACAAAAGCATGGATGAAGTGTTTGTGTGAACTAATATAAATTCAAAGTAAACATCATTACATAAAAGGGTATGGTCTTTTTTTTTTTTTTTAGTTTTATTCATTTCAAACAGGCTGGATCTGGCCCACGGGCCATAGTTTGCCCACGGCTGCCTTAGACAGTAGGAGGAACCAGTGTCTATGCCAGAGGTCAGGAAAGCAGAGATGTGCAGGGCAGTGCTTCTCAGAGTTCAGCACGCACAAGAATCAGCTGAAGAACTGGTTAAAACACAGATTCCTGGGCTCCATTGCCAAGTATTCTGCTTCAAAAAAATTGGGCACAATATTTGTGCTAATTCTGGCTCACCCATCACATCTTGAGCAGCACTGGTGTGAGGACACCTGGATCCTGAGGAGCCGAGATGAGTAGGCTCACCAATGGGATGAGAGACAAACTCTGGATAAGAAATAAAAAATTAGCAGTGAGGAAAGAGCCCGAATGGCAACTGCTAACAAGGTGGCCTTTGTTATGGCAGTGGAGGTTTTTTATGTACTCATTTTAATTTAGCAAGGGCTTCCCAGAAAGTGAGGAGTAAGGAAGTCACAGCCCAAGAACCAAGGAGCCAGAGTCATACCAGTAAAGGGCTGCAGATTTAACACGATGGAGTGGAAAAGAAATTTCTGTGTCCTTTCAAGATTTATGGCAGGTTGATGATTTCTGAGTCTTAAATTCTTTCTCTGGAAATGTAAGAGTGTCAGTGGTTATGGTTTGAAGTGAATAAGTTTGCCAACTTAGGGTTCCAAGATTCTTATGTGTTTGGTTAGCTACATAGTGTTAGTTAAATGTGCTAGTTTCTACTGTTACTTATATTTAATGTTTTATGGCCAGATTTCTCTATTCTCTCCTTCCTCTCCTCCTTTCTTCTTTTTGGAAACTTTTATAGAAAACTACCATGTGCTAGACGTAGCAAGTAGGCAGTGCGGATCATGGAGTCTGTGGTCTAGAAGGGGAAATAGACACCAGACATGTAATGCAGCAGATACTCCATGAATTAATTGCAGTAGTGATCAATTCCATGAAGGAGTTACTGGGGATAGGAGTGGTTGGTTGTGGTGGTAAATCTGTGAAAGATTGTATATCATTGCTTATGATGCTACATCTACTACTGAGATATCTCCATACTAGAGGGAGTCAGGTTGCCTTTAGCTGTGGTATACGTCACATTATTACACCGAAATGAGAAATTTCTCTTGACATGGGTTTGAGTTATTTCATTCTTGAACAAGAAAATGAGGGAATATCTAATGGGTTTGTGGATGCTTATCCTAAATATATTTTCCCCTAAAATCACCATGTGAGAATGTCTAAATTCCTTGAAAATTGTTAGTTTCCTGTTGATCATATGACCTATATAGGCATGGCTCTATTCCACTGTCTGTTTCAGGTTGCAAAATGACTACAGGTCAGGGGCCCAGAGAGATGCAATTAATTTTCTCTGCACTGAGAGAGCTTCATGCACGATTAGGTGCTTAAATGATTTTTCATTCTAGGTATGAAGCTTGTTGAAGTTTTCCTATGAATTTGATTGATGGTAAAGAAGCTTGGTTTTACAAAGATAATATTAATGACAGTGTTTAATGCAGAGTTAAGAAGATTTGTCTTCTAAGCCAAATCTTCAAAAATTAGTAAGAAAGCCATAGATGGCATACATCTTTTCATGGTATGTCATAGGGCCATATGCTTATGTAGAGTTTGTTATTTTCAGTTAAACTTCTGGGTGGTGGTAGATGGGACGAAGGATAACCATGGAATATGGCAAGATGTTAAACAGGTTTCTTAAGTAAATAGAGATTAACATTAAACTTTAATAAATGTCACAAAGATAAGTGAAATCATGTTCCAAAGTGCTATAAATATCATTATAGACATTGAATCTTTTCTCTATATAACTAATAAGGAAGTTGCAATAATTTTCATGACCCTCTTAGGCCTCTTATAAATATAACACATTGGCATATATTACATATTATTAGTAGTATATATCATATGCCATTAAGTATTAATATATATTAAGTACTATAGATTGATAAATATTATATAGTTATTAAAATCTGTATAAAGGTACACACCTATTCTCTAAGAAAATAAGCAAAAGTACTAATTTGAGCAAGAAGTGATAAAATGTTTGGAAAACATTGGAGGTGTTCTACAAATTTTAACCTTCTTAAACTAATAATTTTATGTTTTATATTTTGTGTTGCATGTTATGTGATCCCAGTGAAATTTTGTGCGACTCGTGAAACAAACTTCAGTTGTGACAGTATATAACTATAATCTGACAGCAGCTTTGCATAAAGGCATCAAGCTGCTTTACCCTGTAGAGGCTTGGAAAGGTCTGCATTTCCACATTTGCTGTGTTTGCAACAAACACTATCTTGTCTGGCCACCCAGAAGGTGTGAAAGCTGATCTATTCAATATTCCTCTTTTCTCTTCCAGTGCTAAATCTTTCCTTATTTTACCTCTTGGCTAACACCCTTATCTGGGATGGTTTGCTATCAAAATTGGAAAGCAATTTAGCTCGTTTATTTAGAGTAGCACCTAAAATACACATCTATTTAGTTAAAAAAATATTGTTATTTTCAGAGAGGAGGGAGAGGCAGAGAGAGGTAAACACGTCAATGAGAGCGAATCATTGATTGGCTGCCTCTTGCACGCCCCTTACTGGCGATCAAGTCCACAACCCAGGCATGTGCCCTGCCTGGAATCGAACTGTGAGCTCCTGGTTCATGAGCAACATGGGCCAGGCTAGGTTTTGTGGTGGTTGTTTTTTGGCTTTTTTTTTCAAGAGTGAATCCAGCTCAACTAAACCTAGACATTGTGGATAGACAGTTTCCACTTTTGATGATTTTCTCCTCAAACTATCAAAATTCACAACGGGGCAGCCCCATGCTTGCTGCTCATGTACTTGATTTCCTTTGGGCTACGTAGAACATACTATCTTGAAATAAGTCTTGATTTTTCCAGATGTATGGCTGGAAAAATCTGGGTCATTTTTGCCGGAATTTGTTTTGTATGGCAAACCTCCACAGTATTGGGACAGATACCCTTGAATGAGGTCTGAGGATTAGATGGCAGCAGTACATCATTGTTACTTTTCTGATTTTGATGACTGTATTATGGTTATGTAGGATAATCTTTATTTTCAAGAAAATACACTAAAGTAGTTAAGATCTTTAAGTGTTTAAAATACACTACTAGTAAAGAATATATTAAAGTATTCAGGGTAATAGGACATTCACAATGGATTCTGGAAAAATAACATTTCTATATTCTCCAATCTTTTCTGTAATTATTGATCATTTTATAAGAAGACATATTTTTAATTCTATTATATTCATATGTATTACAATTAAAGCTAATATATGTTGATTACTCCTCTAAGGATTTACCATATATTAAGTCATTCAGTCCTTGCAGCAACCCTATGAGATAGGTTACTATTATCATCATTCCTACTGTACAGAATAGAAAACCAGAACACAGAGAAGTCAGATAACTTCTGCATATTTATGTGGCGAATAAGTAATGGAATTGTATTTTGAACTAAGGCATTTTCATGGCAAGACCCTTTCTTGTAACTATGAAGCTCCCCTGCTCCCTGGTACTTCAGACTGTGTGTATATAATCATCAGTCATCCAAAAATACTTGCTATGATTTAGATCTATAGACACTCTCCTTGATCTGTGAATTTTGTAACAGTTTTGTTTCTATCTATGAATCCCAGCATTTCCTAAGCCAGAGCTTCCCAGTCCATGTGCCACAAATGGGTAAGTTGTGCCTTGAGACAGTGACCCCCCCCAGCTCTGGGTCAGCAGGGCTCCTCAGCCATGACCACGGGGACTGGAGCAACCATAGCCCACGGGCCAGGCTTTGTGCCCCTGAGAAGTAGTGCAGATACCGCTTATTTGCTATGAACACCATGATCTGGGATAGGGAAGCGTTTTTAGGATAGTATTCCTCTCTACTTCAGCCTTTTGCTATATTAGATGATGAAAACATAACCACTTCTCTGCAAAATGCACTGCTTTTTTTTTTCTTTAGATAAATATTTTTGAGAAAACCTACATCAAGTGTAATAGAAATTAAGGATAGAATCTGTTTGGTTTCCCATTAGATGTTCTCTCTTCTCCTTGTATAGACCCCGTTTTATTTAGGTGCTGAATATTTAGTTATTATTCTCATCCCTGGTGTTGCTGCGTGCACATATATATGTATCACACATATACTTATGTCTTTTGTTTAATCAAGCCAGGATACATTTTTATAGTTGTAGCAGGTTGAATTATGATGCAATCGTCAGTTGACAAGTAGTAATGTGGTACTCTGTAGAACTATAAAAAGTACCATAAAGTACTTTTGTATGCATAATATTTTTTTGTAGGCTAGAAAATGTATTACTGCGTTGCAGGGAAGAAATGATTGCCTTTCCAAAATATAATTTCGTCGATAATCATAATTTCTATTAAGCAAATGTTCAGACAATCCTGCATCCATCACCTTAAATCCATTTAAAAAGCTTTCTACAGTTCCAGATTGTATGAATAACTGTTATGTTTAATCTAGAAATGAATGTTGATGTCTCCCCTGATATGAAAATGAGAAGTCTAATTTTAACTAATAATTCTGTCAGTTTTATATAGTGACTAAAAAAGATCTAGTGTTTCTGGTTTATAATGAATGTATTACTCAGGGCTGCTTCTGAGTAGAAAAGCGATAATTAGAGTAAAGAATCTTTTACTCATGACTTAAATGTTAATGTCTTCCTTTTCTCCCCCTGAAATTTCCAGTAAAGTATTATATCTAAGAAGGGCAAGCCAATTTAGAAGGGTCATATTAAAGAGCTATAGAAGACAAATGCACTGCAATTTAATACAAGCATTAAATAAGATATTTTGTTGATGAGTTTGTATGTCCAATATCTACTAATCGTGACTGGTAACTAACAATGAATAAATAATCACTTGCATTTAAATTCTTGACAAAAATAATCTTTTTCTTTCTAAGCAAATAAGAGAAGGGGGTTGAACTCACACAGATAGAGTTCATATATCTGTTCAAAGGCAATAGCTAACTCTTCAAAAATAATAACTTGTGGAGAAATTGGTAAGTAATATAAAGGAATGGAGGCTAAGAAAGTTATAGATCACATTGCAACTTCTTCCCCGAGTACTTCTGTAAATTAAGAGAAATGTACCATTTTGGAGTTTCCTCTTTTGTAAAGGCTATGTCTTTGTGACCTAGAGTGTGAAAAGAAAAAAAAATCAATTATCTGACTCATTTGAGAAATACTTCTTTAGCTCCAACTAGGGGTCAAGTGCTAGGAAGTAATTATTAACAGGACGGCCATAGTCCCTGTGCTTGGAATGCTCAGGTAACTTATAGATTGGTGGAAGATAGAGCCATATTAACAGACAACTGATGCAGGCAGATAAATGCTAGGCCAGAAGCGACACAAGGAGCCTGGGGAGCAAGGAGATAGAGGCATTAAATACTGTGTCTGGTTAAGACATCACAGAAATCTTTCCTTGGGAAGTGATGGCTAACCTCGGGTGAAAGGAGGAAGCAGCACGTGTGGTAGTCTGCAAGCAAGAAAGGAAACAGCCTATTTAGGAAATGAAAACAGTTTGGCCAACTGGATTTTCCATATTTTGAACACTGTTACACTATGTTTCTTTTTACTATGGGCTTCTTTCCTCACTGGATTTATTCTATAGGCCTTTTCTTTTCATGGAAGATGTTGGGAAAGATCTCATGGCTCTTAAATGTAGATCTGGTACCAAGAGGTGTCAGGCTCACCTGCATTTGGATGGGCAGTTTTAAACTTTCAATTTGCCAGATCATAATCAGAGTCCTTGAAATCTCCACCAGATCACGGAACTCCCACTCACACTGGGTAAGACGCTCTGTTGTCAGGCTCATACTCCCTCCTCCTCTCTGTTTGTAATAACCACACTGCTTCTTATATGATGCTAGAGGCCCGGTGGACAAAAATTTGTGCCCTTGCGGGGGGGGGTGTCCCTCAGCCTGGCCTGTGCCCTCTCGCAGTCTGGGACCCCTCAGGGGATGACCATCTACTGGCTTAGGCCCGCTCCTCAGGGGATTGGACCTAAGCTGGCAATCAGACATCGCTCTGGCAGCCCTGGAGCCCTCGGGGGATGTCCACTTCCCAGTGGGGAGCAGGCTTAAGCTGCAGTCGGACATCTTTAGCGCTGCTAGGGAGGCGGGAGAGGCTCCCACCACTACCGCTGTACTGGCAGCCATCAGCCTGGCTTGTGGCTGAGCAGAGCTCCCCCTGTGGGAGCACACTGACCCCCAGGGGGCAGCTCCTGCATTGAGCATCTGCCCCCTGGTGGTCAGTGTGTGTCATAGTGACCAATCATTCCCAGTTGTTCTGCTGTTAGGGTCAATTTGCATATTACTCTTTTATTATATAGGATAGAGGCCTAGTGCATGGGTGGGTGCCAGCTGGTTTGCCCTGAAGGGTGTCCCGGATCAGGGTGGGGGTCCTGCTGGAGTGCCTGGCCAGCTTGGGTGAGGGGCTGATGGGTGTTTGCAGGCTGGTCACACCCCCTTCAGTGTGGGGGTCCCCACTGGAGTGCCTGGTCAGCCTGGGTGAGGGGCTGGTGGCTGTCTTCAGGCTGGCCACACCCCATTTAGGGTGGGGGGTCCCCACTGGGGTGTCTGGCCAGTCTGGGTGAGGGGCTGAGGGATGTTTTTAGGCTGGTCAAGCTCCCCCGGCGACAGAAGCTCCCAGCCTCTCCTTTTTTTCTTTATTCTGGGATTTATTTACCTTCTATAATTGAAACTTTGTAGCTGGCCAGGGCGGGCAGGAAGGAAGCTTGGCTTCCTCCATTGCCAGGGGCAACACAAGCCTCTTGCTCCAGCTCTATGGACATAGCCAGCTGAAAGCAGGTTATAAATAAATCTGGGGTTTATTTACCTTATATAATTGAAACTTTGTTGCTTTGAGTGGAGCTCAGAGCTGGCGCAGCAGGCAGGAAGCTTGGCTTCCTCCATCATTGGGGCAACCAAGCCTCCTGCTTGCTCCAGCTCCGTGGCTGCCGGCCGCCATCTTGGTTGTGTTAATTTGCATACAGTTGCTCTGATTGGCTGGTGGGCATGGCTTAAGGCTTAGCGAAGGTATAGTCAATTTGCATCTTTGTCTTCTATTAGTGTAGATGTATTATTAGGATGAAGGTAGGGAGCTGAACTGGAAAGGGGATGGGGAAGGTATAACATGAAACAAACAACCTGCACACTCTTCTATTAAAGTGTAATTCTTTGACCTGACTTGAGATGAGACATTGTCTTTTTCTCATGTGCTGTGAGCTAGCCTGATTATTACCACAGCACCTCAGGAGGCCACAGCATACATGGACTGTATTGCAGCACCCTTTTATTTTTGTCCAGACAATTCTAGGAGTCTTCAGAGAGGGTCTCACTTCCTCAGAGTCATCTTGGTTTCCATACACATTTAACTCCTCCCTGTGTTCTGTTCCATCTGTTAGTTGCAGTAGTCCTTGACTCTCCTCTGATATTAAATATGACAGCCATGCCATCACTGTTTGCTGGAGACATTTTTCTTGCTTCCAGTGCCTGTTGACATTCATGCTGTTACTTATTGTGACAAAAGCTGCAAGAATTTTCTTCTGTCATTATTTAGGGAGGAAATACCACCCTATTAGTCTTGAGCTCACATTCAGATTTTTTTGGCTGCCCACATCAACCTCTTCACTTAGGGTTGACATACTGTAGATTTAACCTTCCTTGTGATCACTTAGGGGCTGGTACTAATCCATACCTCTGTGGAGGAATCCCTGGTCATGACCCCAGCTCAGGTACAGTGATCTGGGTCAGCACGAAGCCAGTGCCCACTTATAGTAAGTGAAATCGCTAAGGGATGAAACGTCGGCGAGGCTGAGTTCCTGGCTTTGTCTGGTGCTTAGTGAGCAATGATTGGTTCTATATCCACCACTGTGAAGTGAAGATCTCAAAACACTCTCCCCACTAGTTCTTGACTTTTATTTAGATATGGATATTCTTGTTACAAGTCTCTTCCCCTGGAAAATGGGGCAAATCAACAATCCACAACCTTTTAATATTAGTTATCCTCAGTGATAAAAGGTGCTTTATCCACCTAAGGTATCTCAAAGTGACTTACTTGGTCATTTACCCTCAATGAGTGCAACTGAGTACAATGGGTCTCTCTCACTGAACAAGGAGAAACATAGGTACAGATATAATGTCTGATGGACTGCTTTTTCTGAGGTCTGGTTTCTCTTGCTCAGTTGGGTGTATTTAGTTTACTGTGGGTTCTCTCAGTGACATTCACTTAAACTTTGGCAACATATGAGGCTTTGGACAGTACGTGGAACAGAAACCCCACATTTAATCCTCAAATGCTCACCTTTTAGAATTGGCCAAGGATCCATATCATGATGACCAAGTAGAGTCCAGGCCAGTGGCTGTGAGCTGACAAGCTGAGATAGGACGTTGGCCAAGGAAACCATGAAGGTTGTTCCTAGAAATAATGCAAATCTCCAGACTCCTCTCCACTGCTGTCCTTGGGGCAGGGAAATCAACTGAGCTGGCCTTTCCTAGGTCTTTTCTAGAAGATGCTGCAAGAGCTACAGGGCATCTGGTGGAGTGGTTCACCTTAACACAACATGCAAAACTGCTGATTCCAAAGAACTGGGGTGGTGCCTGAGAATGTTCATTTGTGAACAGCTCCCTTCACAGTCATGTTTGTGAACTATTGATTGTATGTCCGGTCTAGATTCTATTTGTCTCAGATGGGCTCTTTTTGCATTTCTGACAGGCTCCTTGTGTACTGAACTATATTTCCGTGGCCTCTGCCCACACTGGGAATGGCTCTCTTGGTTATGAATTCCATCACCTATCCGGTGCTCTAGTTCTATTAGTAAAAGCCCACCCAGCGTTGGCTGAGCCTCCGGGAATGGAACACCAAAATATCTCAGAATATCCTCTTCAACTCACCTCTTTTCTTATGATGAGTCCCATTATTCTTCTGTTATTTATATACATTTTTTTACATCTCTCAGTTTCTCACAAAATACTTGTGCAGAGGTGTTTCATAATTTGTATTTAATTGAACTTACTAACCTTGAAGGTAAAGGAGGAAGGCAATGTTTAGTTTCTGTTCCCTATTATTTATGATTATTGTTAATGTCATTATTAATATAATAATTCTCATCCTCTCTGTGTGACTGTTCTGTGTGTTAGGCTTTTACATAATGGCTCAGGCTTTGGCTTTTCCAAGCAGAAGTAGAGTCAGTAAGGAGATTGTTATAGAGAAGAGAAGCTAATCATCAATCTTATTTTCACTTTCTACTTGAGCCAGGATATAAATACAGATCTCCACAGGTGAAAGATAACTTCGGAGTTATCTAACCCTCCTTTTCTGTGCCAGATAATAAATCTCAAACTAATTTCATTCTCAAGCTTATGATTTTAGATGCACATCTACAACAGGCACCTTTGGAACATTTATTTTGCAGAGTCTGGGAGGAGCGCTGGCGGACACAGGACAGAGGTCTAACATTTTCAGTGGCTCTGTTGCTTACATATTTTGTCTTCTCCATACAAGGTCATCTTGAAGAACATCAGCTTTGCTTTTTAAAGTCTTAATTATTGACACGCTGACAGATTTTATTGGCTCCGAATTCATGGTCAGTAAAATCTTTGTTGTGGGTTGCAGCATATAGTATTTTTGAGCTCTTTTTGGGGATTTTTGATCTAAGAAAACAAAACAAAATACAACAAAATACTACCTCTCCTCTCTAAGTAGAATGATATTATTGTGAGATATCCTATTTGGCTCATCTTACAAACAAATAGAAAGTATACTCTGAAAAATTAACATCTAGGCTGGCTCAATAACAGATAATCAGCACGTAGAAGTAACTAAATGCAGCCAACTGACTCCTATAGCCAAGAATGTAATGTAGAAATGATAAAGCAGCATTGCTTCTGTCAGGAAAATTCAGCCAATGTTTATGGTATATCATCCTCATGGTCAAGTAATATTATAATTGTCTCTGGGATAGTAAAGAAAGAATTTTGTCACAGCTTTGAAAAGGAATGCATAATTGCCCAAAACAATTTTAGCCAAAGATGCTGTGTGCCATGATAACATTTAGTGCATTCTGAGCTCGCCTCATGAGATAATGCAGAACTTCTTAGAGGCAATGTTCTTTTAGTCTGTTTCTACTGTCTGTGTTCCTATGTGCACAGACATATTTTTTAAGTGTTAAGAAATATATTCCTGTTCTTACCCTTCAGTCAATCTTTGGCCAGGCCCTTTTATATAGTCCTTAAAAATATTACTTGCATGTAACATTTGTATATTTCCAATTTACATTTAATAAACCGAGACATGTAAACAGGTTTAACCATAGAGACTTAAATTCTATAATGTAGAAGAAGAGAGACAACCTTCTCATACAATCAAGTGACATTGAGCACAGCAAAATATACTTCTCTTGCATCTTGCCAGATTGCTAATATGCAGTTTATATAGTAAGCTATATTGGATATGGCTTAAATAACTTTTGAACAGTACACAAAAAGTAGCAGATTTAAACAGATATATATTTGTATTTTGTTTGTTTGTTTCTTTGACACTTATGAGAAACATTAAAATGCCCTTGTACCACATTAACTTGAAAATGACAAAATTGACTCTAATCATCTTTGCTTGTGTGGACTTGATGATAATAATAAGTAAATGCTGTATAGTTATTTACACTGCATTGACTTTCAAATTAGAATGGAAGGGATGAAAAATATCCAAAAGAGAAAAAAATGACTTACTGGCATAATATAATTTAGTGTTAAAAATTATACTATTTGCATCACCATAAAAATCCATTTCAAAGGTGCCATTATCTTTGAATCACCTGCCCTGTGCCATCAGAGATGATGAGAACAGAGCCAGCTTAATTGTCATTTTTTCTGCACAACGAGTTTACAAAACAGTGGAACATAATCCTTTCCATTGTTCCTACTGGAGGAGGCTCTGGCCTTTGGCAGTAAAACCTGCATGCTGAGGAGGGTGGTAACTTGATGTACTGCATCCAACAGATGTGATGCTCTTTGTGCTCGACTTTTCAGCCAAATCTGGAAGATTATTCACAGGAAATTAGATTGCAAATGCAAATAGGATTTTTAATATTCCTGCTTTCCACATTTTTCCAATTGTATAATGGGATGATGACTAAGCTTGGAAAGGCTCAGTCCTTACTCATCATCATATAGACAACCTTGAAAATAAGAGAGAGAAAAAATCATTTTTGCCCTCTATGCATTCCTGAGGAGAGCAATGCAGGTGCAAATGGATTTGCAAAATGGCTCCTCTTCCCCATGCTGGCAGTGTAATTGCTTTTGTATTACCCTTGCAGAATTACCTGTCTGCTGCAAGAATGATATCTAGGAATTTGCCCTGCCTTCTCCGATTCCTGGTGTATACTCTTACTGTGTCACAATTCAGGGAGAAATAGTACAAAAGTATGGTGATGGCTACAGCATTGATCTCCATATTTGTTTTCTAATCTGCCAATCTTTTGTTTTTTGTTGATTTTCCTTGCTTTCAAGTTTAATTTGGTGCACTTTTAATTAGGGCTCTGATGGGAGTGGGAATCAGTTACTTCTGCACAGGCAGCTCCCGACAGCAGGTGACTGTAAGGAGAGAAGGAATGATTGCAGAAGCCACTCAGGTCACATTGGCATCCATGCAGCATATAGAGAAGATGCACTGCAGAATGTCAGCCCTGATGTCAATAGTGATCAACCCAAGATCAAAAGCACTCAGCAGGATAAAATACTTTGCAATGTGTAACAGGCAGCAAGGTTTAGAACCAGTAGAAGAGGGTCATGAGCAAAATCATCCCTCCATATCTAATCTACCTCTCTTTCTTGCTCCAATCCTGCATTAGTCTCTTAAACTTTAGCTTCTTGATGGAGTGGTGGGCAAACATTTTCCAGACTCAATAAGACTTCATGACTAACATGTTTATCATGTTAGTCTTTATCCATATTATGTGTTTGGGTCTTTTTATTTATTTATTTGTTAATCCTTACCCTAAGACATTTTTTTCCCATTGATTTTTAGAGAGGAAGGGAGGGAGAAGGAGAGAGAGAAGGAGGGGGAGAGGGAGAGAGAAAGAGAGATGGTGAGAAAGAGAAACATTAATGTGAGAGAGACACATTGATTGGTTGTCTCCAGCACATGCTCCAACAGGAGCTGAGGATCAAACCTGCAACCTGGTATGTATGTGGCCAATTGTTTTTTTAAATATGTTTCTAATTGATGTTTTTTTAGAGAGAAAGGAGGGGAGAGGGCAAGAGAGAGAAACATAGATCAATTGCATCCTCCATGCATCGCTCCCACTGGGGATCAAGCCCCCAACTGGGCATGTCCCCTGACTGAGAATTGAACCAGAGTCCTCTTGGTGCATGGGAGGACACTTAACCAACTGAACCACACTGGCTGGGCATATGCATAAGTTCTTAAGAAGACATAGTCCTATTGAGTTCTACTTTCTGCTGTAAGGAACAGAGAGGTACTCAATCATAATGCTTTTAGTGTCACATTTATTCTAACCCAGTTTATATATTTTATAAACTTCTACATTATTCTAATTATGTTAAACCTTTATGAATCTATTCTCTGAATGACTATATTCATGTGTTGAATATACCCCATTTGATAGAAATGTGCTACTTTTAAGATCCATTCTTGAACTATATTTTTACATTCTTTTTTTCTTCTTCTTGCAATGCTCATAGTACTTTTGGGGGGTAGGGGACAAATTTAAAGATTAGCAATGTACTTCAAATTTCTTCTGTGACAACAGTGTCAGTTTGTCCTGAAATATCCATTCTCGCTCTGTTCCAAGGTAAGAGAAACACCTTTTTTTAGGTAGGTACATAATTGATTGGAATTAAGACTACATTTCCTCATTTCCTTTATATCTAGGTGTGAGATGTAACTTCATCCTTATTAATGAAGTGTCAGCAGGGATGTTGTTCGATGGTTTTTAGAACATTTCTTAAAAGATAGCAAGGGTATGCCCTTTACTTACTCTATGTCCTTTCATTTATCCTATTGCCTGGGAATCAGCTAAGAGTAAAATCTGCCAGTTGGAATCCTAAGAGTTAGGTCCTGAGGAATGGTTGGCCAAAGAGTTTAACAGAGCCAGATTCCCTCAGGATTCGAGGAAGCAAAATATAAGCTCTAGACTGTCTATCTCCAGGAGATCCCATGTTAGTGGCTGCTGCAGGACTTCTGAGCTCTGTATGGTATGGGGGGTAGAAATTAGAACTGGAATTGGGGTATATGCCATCTCCTCCTTCTAGATTCCAGAGAACATGGCATTGGAAATAGAGACACAGAATGTGAAAACAACTCAGTCATTTTCTGAGCCTGATTGTTTCATAGGAGAAAGATGTTCTGGTCTTGCTTAGAAGGTATTATCAGAAGATGATTACGTACCAAGAACTCATTCTGTGGTTTGATTATTTAAGCTACAAAGAGTATATAGTAGCATCTGTAGCATCCTAGTATCTATCTATATATAAAAGCCTAATATGCAAAGTGTACCCTCAGGATTTCAACCGACTGGGAGTGCGCTGACCATTAGGGGTGGCGCGGAATGAAGGAAGGCCCTGGCCAGCAGCTGGCAGCCACTAGGGACCCTACTTGTGCACAAATTTCATGCACTGGGCCTCTAGTATATTTTATAAAATAAATGATTCGTTGACATTTTCTTTTAATGGAATGCTTCTATTCCATTTTTTCTTGATGACTTCTGTTATTCTAATTGCTTTCTAGATTATGCTGCACAACTGTATTTCTCATATTTTTCCAATGTAGCTCTCTGTTTGCATTATCGTTTATGGTATTCCTTTTTCCTTTTTGCTTTGTTAGAGTAATTGTTTGAATAACATCTTTAAAAAGAGCACTTGGGAGGTGAACTTTTTGGTTCCTTTCATGCCTGAAAATATCTTCATTTTTTTCTTTACATTTGAGTCATAGTTTGGCTAAACATAGAGCCTCTAATTATATCATCAAAATAAGTTTTCCGTAGAATTCTGATGATACTGTCTCACTATCTTATAATATTGAAAAGTTTTATATATTTTTCTTTTTAGACTTTTCAAGTTTTACATTGACTTTATATGTTTAAAATAGAAAAATGATTATGACTATGGTAGACCAAGACACATGAGGAAAGGATAGTAACCATAATGGCTCCAGAGGTAAGCTGTTTACATGTGGTAAAGATGCCATAGGCTCTGTACCTTTCAAATCTGATGCAGAAGAAAAAACATCATTGACAGTTGTCTTCAAAATGAGAACAGTGAAGTCCACTAGCAAAAGGATTGGTTTTGGAGAGTATTTTTTATAGATATTAAACACCGTGTGCTGGAGATACAGTCTTCAGCAATATTTGCCTTGCCAGTAAAATCATAGAAAGTCAAGTATTGGTGTGTAACAGCATTTCTGTGAGCAGTTCTCTAATAGACTCTTAATCCAAGGACAAATAAGAGGACACTGAGAAAAGCTATTTAACTAAAAATTCTCAAGTATTAACTCTTAACATTTTCCTGTGTGTATTTGATGGTAATGACCCGGCAGGTTTTTGTTGACAAATATGTATACTGTATATTGTCCTTATTATTACTACATTTTTACTTAGCTGCTTTTGCTAAATCACCTAGTATCAATGTATAAAGAATGGTTGACTGGCTGTGGTAGTAGTCCATTGGGACCATCTATCAATATCCATTGATCCTTTTTCTCTAAAACACAAGGTTAGTAATAGTATACCATTTCTTTTTTTACAGAACTTGATGATCCTTGAAATGTTTTGAATTCTTTGGGGGGAAATGGCATACAAATACAATTGAAGATAACTTTATTTTTGCTGTCATGTAAATTTGGTAGCCCTGGTACCGTTTTTAAATATACCCAGTCCTCAAAGGGGCCTCATGCATTTTATTTTATTTTTGTAAGGATTCTAAGCCTTTGTCAGTACCTTTACAATGAAATTTGATGGCCTGGATCTGCTTCTTCAATGGGTTTTGCAGGATTTTAATGTATGCTTCCTAACAGACATTTTATCCACCCACAGCAGTTTCTGATAGTCTTCCAGAGGTAGCGAAGTGCTTTGCTTACCACTGAAGGGTAAGCCGTGTGGGAAGCCTACTGGAGTGAACTGTGGAGAATTGGCAGTTTTGGAGTCGATAAGTCAAGGCTGTGTTTGAGGGCTCTAAGGAGACTATTTTTTATTCACAGAGCAATTCAGTATATGTCTGAAGGTTTCATCCAAGAGTATGCCCATCAGGGAAATGCTGAATGTATAGTATTAGCAAGAAGGACGTGATTTTAGCAGAATGCATCTCTGCCAAAGTAAGTTGGCCAGCATCCTATAAGATACACTTTAAGCAGTTAGCAAACTTATTGTAAAGAGAGAGAGAGAGAGAGAGAGAGAGAGAGAGAGAGAGAGAGAGAAGTGTAACCCTTCACCTAAAGCTGAAAGTGAAACTCTGTGAATTCCATATCTTGAAATACCCACTTTCCCCAAAAAATTATAGGGTGAGGAATGTTTAGCCGTCCAAGCGATCTGAAAGACTAGCTATCTGATATAATTTTAAGTGCTTTGCAATAGCTGTGACTTCCAGGGGAAATCATATTTATTTTGAAGTTTAAAATATCTCCTTGTTTTCCACCCACATGAAAAGTTTGACTTGAACATTTAAATACTGTTATCTGTGTTATTAAACTACTAAAAAATTTGCCTGTAATATCTGAAAGTGTATTAGATAAGAAAATAATTATTTTCTGTTCTCAAGTTCTTATTACACATTTGGAGACAAGTATTAATGGCTACACTTTATGAAGGAGAAAAAAGGGCATTAAAAAGTCTTCTAAAATAGATACTGCCTCCTGTAACCCTCAGATTTTACTCCTCAGGTCGTTAGGTTTTTACCTGTGAGTTGACACCAGGGCTCAGTCTCAGCCTTGGCTGCACTTTGGAATCACCTGGAAAACTTTAAAATGTCCTGCCATCTGGTTCCCAGACCTAGAGTTCGTGAATTAATTGTTCTCAGGTATGTCCTGGCCTGTGGGTGCTTGTAAGAAGAAGGTAGGATGCAGGTTCTAGGTAACTAACTCTTTCAACTCTTATGATGATGTTTGTCATGACATAAGAAATCCCAAGTCTTATGGGGTCAAGAGAGAATGGAAACCAAGAATAATTCTTAACTGTTACAGTGGGGAGGATATATGTCACTCATATTAGCTTTTCCCCAAACTGTCTTATTTAACCCATGCTACAGAACCATAGCCTTATTTCTATGACTACATAAGAAATGTAAAATTCTGTATACCAGCATATTTGATTGGCAGTATATGAGGATTCTGTATACTAACAAAATTTGGCTGGCGGTATACAAATCAGGGTAACACTGAGGGACAATGCTCGATGGATCTTGTGTGTGTCTGCATGTCTTGAAAGCAGAGGCACTGGCTGTCTTTTGTTCTTGACTACATTTTCCAGGATGTTTGTATAGTGAGCACCCTTAGAAGACAGAGATGGCCGCTCCCCGGAGCAAAGGGCAGACTTGCTTACCATTCGCTGTAAAACATACAGATTCCTTAACTAAGCTCAGGGTTTTTCTCCTATAATACAAGCTACTTTGTCTTCAGACATTTATCTGAGCCCCTTTGCACCATCCCTGTAGGACTTGGGACAAGAGGAAGTGATGCAAATACGCTGATGCGCATGCTTCTTGCTGTGCTACAAGTAATAAAGTCCTTTGTCTCGGGCCCAGGAGTCGCATGCCTTCTCCAAACATCTATAGCACAGTTGCTGTGTCTCGCTTATTAGTTTTCTTGTAGGTAAAATTTCAGACTTTTCGCAGTTCTTTACAGGTAACAGTGGTGTAACACTTTTAAAAAATTAAAAGGGAAAAAATTCTCTCCACTCATGATGTCCTTAACGTACGAAGGCTCTATAAAATGATGTGAATGTACTAAATTCACAGACTGAACTCTGTTTTTTTTCACAATGTCCCATCCTTGGAAGTGCAAAGAAAATGTAACGCTGGGCCATTTAGTACATTGTCCCTGTTCTTTTCTGTATCAGGTTATGATATACTGTATAGTAGAGGTTCCATCACATAAATGGTATTTAAGTAGCAGGATATTTTTTCACTGAATTTGCAATATTTTTACTAAACAAAACGATGAATGTGTGAAAAGATTTGATAACGAAAAGCTCACTCAGAAGCAAGTGGCATAACCTTTCTTATTCAAGTCTAACTTACCAGGTTGGCTTCTAAACTTCAAGATTTTTGGCTCCCATAGAAGCCCAGATAAGTAAGTAGATAGATGATAGATGACCACAGACAGGTGGGTGGGTGTGTGGGTGGGTGGATGGCTGGCTGGATAGATAAAACATAGATAGATACTTAAAGTCTCTTTGCTTAAACCTGTTGAATTACCAAAATTGTATAACACCCAGTATTTGTTGACAAGAATATTAATGTTTCAGTGGCACACCTGATCATGGAATGTCTGTCACTAAAAAATCAACAGTGACATAAATTCCAGACATTTTCATCAGAAGTCATTAGTCTCAACAGACACTTTTTAGAGAATAAGCTCCTCTCTCTTCCCTAGGAGTAAGCTTTTAGAGGTTTCACTTAAAGGACAAGTATGTATCCACACTAGATACTGGAGGTAAGTTCCCCCCCAAAAAGCAAACATTATCACCACTAAGTTGATGGCTACTG
>NW_006383018.1:1817866-1818939 GCF_000327345.1 Myotis davidii | reverse complement strand
GAGCCAAACCAGCTAGGGCACTACTGTCTTTTAAATTGTCTTCAAGTGCTGCAGTTTCACCTCTAAGTTAAGCACTATAATAATGACATTAAGAAGTGTGAAGGCTATAAATCAAGAAACATACCAGCAAAAATAATTCTTTTCAGATCTCAAGAAGCTAAATGTTCAGGGTTTTATTTTGTTCTATGTAACTGGTTTTAATTTAAAAAACTCAAGGCTAGTTAAGATAAACTATATCTCATCACATTAGCTATGTAAATTGCATTTCGTCTTCTCATTTTGTTTTAAAAACAGACCTACGCTATCTAATAGTTTGTAAGCATTTGTATTTTTATATAAATCAGAAAATCTTGCAAAATTAATGATTTTATTTTTTGAGAAATTAAATTTCCTTAAATTTACCTAAAGGTGACTTTATACAATAGAGGAAATAAGGAACTATTTATAGCAATTCTCAGTTTGAAAATGTAATGCCATGAGGGTTTTAAGAATACTTTTATTTAATAGGAAAATTACATAACAAATTAAAATATCCCAGGATCTGACTTAGAGCATTTGAAAAAACACCCAGTGCATATTAGGAAATAATAATGAAGACATATCAGATATATCAAGTCTAGACTTTGACACTACCACAGAACTAATTACAAATTCTCTAGAGTTACTAGGTAATATCCAGAATAGAATAAAAGCAGAGAATGACAAGCCATGCTCTATAGATTTCATCTCACTTTTCAGAATGTGTTAAATATTGCAACGAAAAACCATTTAATGGGCTTTTGTCAGAAAAGTACCTTATTTCCCTTCAAGGACATAGTGAAAAATTCACTAGAAGCTAATAATCGTAAGAGCTATTAACAGGTCAAAGGTTTCCATAAACATACGTTTCTAAGTGACCAATGACAAAGGTTATGGTCTTGCAGTAGAAACTTCATTAAAATAGAAAAGAAATATATGGAAGTTGGTTAGAGAATCTCTTTTTTGTTGTTGTTCTAATTTACTCTTTTATTTTAAATGAGTTCAAACTCACTACTTCTAACATGGCATAATGAATCCCTAATATATTTTTGACC
>NW_006383018.1:1805200-1817830 GCF_000327345.1 Myotis davidii | reverse complement strand
TTCTCCCCCTACCTCTGTCTACATATACATATATATTCACCTATACACACATCTATACATACACATATACACACAGAGAGAAAGAGAGAGAAGTTCTTCTATTATTCCAAATCATTCGGAAGTTGGTTATAGGTACTATGACATATCATTACAAAATACTTAAGCATGAACTCTCAAGAACAACGATATTCTCCTATACAACCATAATACTATTGTCACACCTAAGAAAATCAACATTAATTAAAAAAAATCATCCAAGAAAAAAACACTCTACCATATATTTTCCCCATTATTTCAAAAATGCCCTTTACATCTCATTTTTTACCATCTTGGATCCAATCAATACAGTAGTCACACTTTGGATTTGCCTACATCTCCTTTGTCCCCTTGCATATAGAGCAATTCTTGAATATAGAGTTCAGGTCAGTTATTCTACAGAAGAATTCAGATTATTGATTTATCTTATATTGAGATTCAGGCCCAAATCTTCTAGAAGGACCAAGCACCACGTTGGTGACATGTGTACCACTGTGTCACTTCAGAAGGCACATATCAAACTGTCCTACTATGGGCAGTTTGATTACTTAAGGTTTCTGCCATAAAGGAAAATTTAATCTTTGTGATCAAGGAGTAATTTGTAAGGGGAATGAATTAATTATCTATGTTTGAATCAAATTGGAGTTACAACAAAATAATGGCATTGAATAAATCAGTCAACTTCCTTGACTTAAATTCCTTATGTGTAAAATAATTTTTTGGTAAGGTCCCTTGAACTATATGATTTTAGAATTTTTTGGATGTTTGTGTCTAACACAAATCTTAGTGATTTAAATAACATTGTAGGTTCTCTAGGATGATTTTTTTTCTAGCACGAGTTTATGTTTCTTAGATGTGTTTAATTTTCTGAATTCATTGATGCCTACCTAGGTGTGAAGAACATCACTAAATGATGCATGCAATTTCTTAATCTTCTGGAGAAATATAGTGATTATTGTCTTATAAGAGAGGTGCCGCAAGTAGCTTCTGAGCAATTTAATTTTCCTAAATTAATTCGCATATGCTGTAGTATAGCTGGAAATGACATTCTCATTTAAAATAGGATGGAAAGTGTATATTTTATCTACCATATGATAAATTTTCAATATAGAAATTGGAAAAGTTGAATATTCTGAAAATCTGAGTGGAATTATTCTTCTAAACTTTTTCAAACTGTAACATTAAGAATGTTTTGAATGGATAATTTTTCTAAGGTTTAGAAAAGTATATGAATTGTAGCTGCATTTTACATATCCAATTTTTCAGTAGGCCTCCGACCTTATTTTTCTAACAATCATTTCCTGACTGGCAATCATTTCTAGGTCATGTTTATAAATGTGTCTGAATTTTCTGGTCAATCTCAAAATATAATGTAGACCAGTATATGAACAGGGTTCAGAAGTGTCCTTCATTTTCATGGTTAGCCAATTTGGACATGAAACAACTTACATTGATTTATCAAACTAACAAAAGAAATATATTAAAGTTTAATAAAGCGTTTGAAATAAACACTCCTGAAGAGGAAGCAGAAAATCTCAATGCATTTAGCATCATGGCCAAAAGCAAAATTAATTACAAAATTATAGGATTTGGGCTCTTTTGCCAGCACCATGACCCACTTGGTTACCTAGGGAAATGTTAACAGCTTTGTAATAGCTGTAGTAGCTGGGCAAATCATATACATCTAAGGCAAATAAAAATATTCTCTTTTACCAGTCATCTCTTCTCTTTAGGAAACTTCTTTTATAGACGTTTTTTATCTTTAGATTTCCAAATGCTTGGCTTAAATTGAAAAGTAATTTGCTCTCAAGAAATTATTTAACTTTTGGCCTCCAGTGTGGGGAACTGAGTAACAAAAGAACAGGAGCAGGAGAGAGGTTTTTTTTCACTTTGTTCCTTTTGTGCCTTTTTTTGTAAAAGTTCTATAAATTTAGGTGTGTGCGTTGATATGTGCAAGAGTGTGTGTATGTAGTATGTACAAACTAATAATGAGTGGGTGAATAATTTGGTTGTGGTAACTCATCCACCGAAAGTATATTAAGCCACAGAGTTGTATTAAAAAGGAAGAAGTAAAATGGTTTTGTAGCAAAAAAAATGTAATTAAAGAAACTATCATTATTTTGTGCTTCTAGAATTCCATTTATTATTATTTTTTAATATTCAGGCTACCCTTGGAATAAAAGATCCAATAAGTTTTTAGATTTTAAGAAGAATGATTTTCCTGAGGCAATTAAAAAATAGTCTCCTGAGTAAGTAGAATTCCAAACCAAAAAGGAAAAATGGTATCAGTGAAAGCCCAGCATAGATAGTGGTCCATTGTAGCCCAGTGTTAACTTAGGGGAGGATGCTCCCAGTTCAAGTAGTTGAAGCTCCTTCGCATGATAATGACCCTTGCTCTGCATTCACTATTTATTCTGCTTACCAGGCTTCTTAGAAAAATTACCTTTTCAAGAGTTGGCCAAACAAAGTGATCAACAAACTCAAACTTAGCCTCACCCGTTCTTTTCATTTGGTCTTCCTAGATCCTAAGTAACAGTTTGCTGGAGGTTAAAGCTCATTTTTATTTATTTAATTCATTAGTTTATTTTTGGATGTGTATAATTCAGTCACTTTTAGATTTGTGCAACCATCATCACTATCTGATTCCAGGACATTTTGATCACCCCAGAAAGACCCCATACCCATTCACAGTTTACTCCCCCTTTTTTCCCCTCCCCTTAGTTCCTGGTAAATACTAATCTACTTCCAATGTCTATGATTTTGCCTATTCTAGAATTCATTTAAATGAAATAATATTGTACAGGGCCCTTTTTTTCCAGTTAGCATAGCATTTTCAAGGTTCACTATATTTTAGCATGTATCAGTGCTTCATTGATTGTAATGCCCAAATGATATTCTATTCTATAGATAGACCACATTTTGCTTTAATCAATTAATGGACATTTGGGTTATTTCTACATTGGGGCTGTTATGAATTATACTGCTATGAAATTCCTGTATGGATTTTTCTTTAGACTTATGTTTTCAATCCTTTTGGTTATATACTCATACATGAATTGCTGGGTTACATAGTAATTCTTTTTTTAATTGAATTTATTGGGGTGACACTGCTTAATAACACTACACAGATTTTAGGTATACAATTCTACAATGCATCTTTTGTATATTGTATTGTGTGTTTACCACCCCTGTCTTCTTTTTTGAAACTGCCAAAATATTTTTCAAAGTGGTTGCACAATTTCACATTCCTACCAGGGATGTATGAGGGTTCTAATTTCTCTATATTCTCACCATTTATTACTAGTGATATCTCATTGTGATTTTGATTTGCATTTCAGTACTGGCTAATGATGTTGAGCATTTTGTATGTGCTTGTTGGTCATTGGTATATTTGAAAAAAAATCCCTATTTGGACCCTTTGCCTAGTTTTATTTGTGTTATCTTTTTTATTGTTGAGTTGGAGTTGTAATAGTTCTTTACATGTTCAGGATACTAGTCCCTTATCAGATGTATACTTTGCAGATATTTTATTCCAGCCTGTGGATTGTCTTTTCACTTTCCTGACGGGGTCATTTGAAGCACAAATAGTTTAATTTTGACGATGTGTAATTTATCTTTTTTTAAAATTGTGATTTGGGTATTATTTCTAAGAAACAAAAACAAATCAAAGGTAAATAAGATTCACCTGTTTTTGCCTCTTTTAGATCTTATAGTTAAGTCTATAATATTTTTGAGTGTTTGTGATGTGAGGAAGGGGTCTAATCTTATTCTTTTGTTATAGTGTCTTCCAATCCATGAATACTATGTAAATGTCTTTATATTTCTTTGTTTTTTTAAAATAATATATTGTAGGTTTTAGGGTACAAGCCTTATACTTCATTGGTTAAAATTATTTCTAAGTATTTTATTCTTTTTGCTGCTATTTTAAGTTGAATTGTTTCTCAGTTTTTAGATTGTTCATTGCTAGTGTATCAAAATGCAACTAATTTTTGTGTATTGAACTTTTTTTTACTAGTTATAATAGTTTTTTATGGAAGTATAAGGTTTTGAATGTTATTAGAGTACCATCTTCTTTCTTCTGCTCCTGCAGTTATGTGTGTTTATGTACACACACACGAGAACTCAAAACACTTAACCTAGTTTTGTCTTTTTAGGAATAAAAGTTAGATTGAATAGCATGTTAAACTCACACTATCATTTTCTAACTTATGATTCCATTTTCCTAGGTAAGAGGAGTAACCACTGCATGCCCATTGTCCAGGGTACTGCTAGCAAAATTGCAAGGACATGGCAGTGGTTGGTGGTTTGCAAACTCAGTGATAAAGGGTAGAATCTGATGGCAGTTTCCAGACAAATGTTAATAGAGTGTTTAAGTCAGTCATGACTACAATGGTCATATAATTTATCATTACCCTGGGATACTTTTGAGATTTCATGGGATGGGCTGTGGAGGTGCAAACCGTGCTATTAATTATTTTGCTACTACAACAGGCATAAACTCAGAATATCCTGGACTAACAGGAAATATGAACACTGTTGTCATTATTGACTGTGAACAGATGGGTTTTCAAGTGTAAATGTGACAAAATGAAAAGGATGAGCCAGGGACAGAGGTTTTGTTACCAGAAGGTGCCTGTGGCATTGATGGTGGGGAACAAGGATGAGAAAGGCCAGATCGAGTAGGACATCCTACACCAGTGATGGCGAACCTATGGTGAAGAGCAATTAGGGTAATTTCTCTTTAGATAGTACATATAATTTAAAGTTTCCAGGCCTAAAGAACTATACACCTATATTCATGATGTGAAAAAATACCAAAATCAGGTCTAAAGATTAAATTAAGTGAACATAACACATATGGTGGATGGTCAGGATATTGGAGGAAAGAGTTTCTATACATATACAGAACACTGTGACACGGCACCAGAGTTAAGTTAGGGTTTTTCAAAATGCTGACATGCCGAGTTCAAAAGGTTCTCCATCACTGCCCTACACTGATGTACTGGTTAAGAGCATGGGCCCTAGAACTAGGCTGACTAGGTTTAAATACTTCCCCTGCCACCTAGTAGCTGTGCAGAATTAAGCAAGTTGTTTAATGCTTCAGTGCCTTAGTCTACTCACGTCCAAAATGGGCTTAATCTCAGAGTTATGAGGATCATATGAATTAATATATGTAAAGATTTAAAATGGTTCTCACCATACAGTGTGTGCTATGTGTATGTTATTTATTAATATTAGCTACATATCTGCAGTGATTAATTTTATGTCTTGAGCAGGGATGTGGGCAGAGTGTACAGTCGAGGAGCCCACTGGTCAGTGGCACTTTGATATTGGGACCTGGACAAATCCATGTCGTTGACTGTATTATAGCTGAGAGGGAGCTTCGTGAATTTGCTGTAACCTACCTCCTCAGAGCTGCTCTGCACTGAGCCTCTGTGTTCTTTTCTAATTATTCAGAAGCTACTTCCAATTCCTTTTCAAAATACAGCCCTGGAAGAGAGGTCTCAGAAAGCTTGAAAGGGATATGAGATTAGGAGGATTCATCATGGACTTTATGGTATGAAACCACTTCTGTGAAGTGACATGTTAATTGATATTCTGAAGTCTAATTTCAAGCTATTAAACTCTAAGAGACACTAAGCATATGTTTCCTTTTTTCAATGGCATGTAACTGAAACATTGTGAGATTATTTCAGAGTGCCACCTACATGTTTCTTTCGAGATAGGATAACTCAGTAATGTTCTGGAAAAAATCAAATACAGTATTTTCACTCTCCGTTTAAGTACTTTATTATCTTCCTTATAGAAAAAATGCTAAAGAGCTTTTTAATGTACTTTTTTTTCCTTTTTATTAAATTTATTGGGGTGACACTGGCTCACAAAATTATACAGGTTTCAGGTGCACAATTCCATAGCATATCATCTGTACACTGTGCTGTGTGCTCACCATCCCAAGTCAAGTCTCTGTTCATCACCATTTATCCCCTCAAATACCCTCCTCTACCTGCTCTCCTCATATCCCCCTGTAATCACCAATTACAGTTGACATACAATATTATATTAGTTTCAGGTGTACCACATGGTGATTAGACATTCATACAACTTATAAAGGGATCACTCTGATAAGTCTAGTACCATCTGATACCATAGATAGATATTACAATATTAGTGACTATATTTCCTATGCTGTACTAAGTATTTTAGACAACTATTAGTCAAATTTTATTGTATCTTTTGAAGATACAGAAAATTAAATTGAATATTTACTATTATCTAAAAGTTATTAAGGTAATAGGATTAAATATTTTCAGAATATTAAAGGTATTAGATTTAGGAAGAAATTCATTGAAAAGTATCTTTAGTTTACACTCAAAGAAAATTCACTTTCTTTTCTTTTTATCAATTTCTTTAAGGCATGTGTGGGGAACCTTTTTCTGGCAAGGGCTATTTGGATATTTATAACATCATTCGCTTAATATAATTCACTTAATACACATTTATGTTGCTACGGAAAGAGCTCCTAGATTTATTGAATTTTGAGTCCAACCTGCGGTTGCCTTGGCAGGACCAGACCGAATGATTTTGTGGGCCTCATACAGCCCACAGGCTGAACAATCCCCGCCCCTGCTTTAAGGTAACAATTAGAAGTTTGGACCATGTACTACCTTGTTAGCCATGACATGCTATGAACCCATTTGTAATTGTCAGGTATTGCAGTGAATGTGAATTCAAACTTTAAGGTGAGGTTTTGTCATCTTCCAGTTGGTGGTATATCTGAATTTAGAGGACTTGGATATTGATTTGGCTAATAGCCTTGACTTTTTTTTTTTTAAATTTATAAGGGCTCCTTTAATGATGGGAGATTATTTAACATGAGATTTTGCATTTAGGTCTTTGCTTTTTAGATGACTAGTGGTATGCCTTGTCTCATAATTTCAAAAGAGAATATTCAACGTTTATTGAATATAAAAATTAGTAGGTAGTTGGTTCATTTAAGGTGAGTGGGTTTTTTTCCTATGAAGAAATTATTATAGGACTCCTTTAAGCCTTGCCTCTATATTCAATATAAGCATTTAAAAAATAACTCCATGAAATTACTTTAAAGGCGTATTGCCACTTCCACCCCAGAGCAAGGTGTCCTGTGAAAGCTCCTTGGTGTGGTTTAATTGGTTGTAAACATTCTCAGTTGAGTAGCCACTTTTGGTCACAAAGAGAAGAAAGAATTGGACATCTATCTTGTGGAGTTGAGAAGAGTTTTTCTCTCTTAAAACTATGCTTAGAACTGGGAAGAATGAGCCCCAAATAAAGTAGCTTTGGTGTTTTCTGAGAGGGAAGAAACAAATATTCCAACTCTCTTTCTCAGGATCCGTGCCTGGGTGGGAGCCAGGGCATGCCCAGTGTTCCCAATACGCCCAGGGCTTAGAGGAACAATGAATTCCCAGAAAATAAAATCCTTTTAAAGAAAGAATTTCTATGCTGGTAACTTGGGATCAGCACAAAAGTTCTTGAGCAGGCCTGATTTCAGTTGCTGCTTATGCATAACATTTACATTTTACCTTTAAAAATATTTAGATTACAGCAATTAATATTTTACATAAATTCCAAATGGCCACTGAGGTTTACTATGTTTCAAGCAACTAACATAGTGCTTATGTGTATGGAATATCCTGAACATTTCATTTCATTTATATGAATTAATACAGACCAATGATAGAATCAAGACTATTGGGAACTCTGATGAGAAAAACTCTCCTATCGCCACAGCAATCGCATTAGGAGATGTAAGCACAGGCGAGGTGGCAGAGACTCCACGGCCAAACTTCCCAACTCGACCTCCTCTTTGGGCTTATTTGTCTTTGCATCACTCAGTTCCAGCAAGAAGCCTGCTAAGATTGTTTAGCACGGCCTTTCACCCTCAATACTGATCAGCCTCCATATCTGATCAAATTGCTTAGCTTCTATCCTTGGTGTCTGACCACTCTGGTCTGCCTTCAGCAAGAATCCCTCCTGACTCCTGATGTTTCCTTTTAGGAATTGTTTATTGTTAATGTTCACCCTGCTCCTTGCTTATAAATCCCTCCTTGTCTACACTATATTTGGGATTGAGACCAGTTCTAAAAGAATGGCTTTTTCCCTTTAATAGCTCCTGATTAAAAAAAATATATTTTTAGAACTTTAACTACTGTCCAACTCTGGTTTTCTTTGATGCAGGTAAGCGTGAGAATAACAACACATATTTGTCAAATATCATTATGTTCTTTTTTCCATTATGTTCTTAATCCGTGAGATTATGTATTATTAATAAATGGATCTGAATCCTGCCTCCCTCCTGACTCCTGATGTTTCCTTTTAGGAATTTTCTATCATTAATGCTCACCCTGCTCCTCGCTTATAAATCCCTCCTTGTCCACACTATATTCGGGATTGACACCAGTTTTAAAAGAATGGCTTTTCCCCTTTAATAGCTCCTGATTAAAAAAAAATATTTTTAGAGCTTTAACTACTGTCCAACTCTGGTTTTCTTTGATGCAGGTAAGTGTGAGAATAACTTAACACATATTTGTCAAATATCATTATGTTCTTAATCCATCAGATTAAGTATTATTAATAAATGGATCTGAATCCTGCCCCTGTAACGTTGCACTTACGGGGCTGTGTTTGCTTTTGATGAAGCCCATGGACCGTGCTTTAAGTATTAGAGAAGGAAGGGATGTGAACACGAGGAAGAAGATAATCTAGTTTCTTGGATAAATACAATCTGGAAAGTGGGTAAATAAGACACTAGTTATTGCTTAAATCAGGGGATGCCATGCACAGCAGTTAGGATGTCCTCCCTACCCACCTGCTTCTGTCCCTTGAGTTTGACTCGGCCAACGGGCTGGCTAGCCCCAAAGCTGCTCCAGCCTTAGTAGAAAACAAAATAGCAAGGGAAGGTCAGTGAGGGCGAGGAACTGTTCCAGATCACACTGGGCAAAGCCATGGTCAGGAGCCCTCCTGTTTCCACGGATGTGGATTAGGCTCAGTTTTCTCCTCTACGGATAGGGCACTGTGTGAAAGGTGCCCTTTGTTATTCCTCTAGCAGATGTGATTGAGTACCTACTGTGTGCCACATATGATAAAGCTAGGTACTGGGATATAGCAGAAGAGCTTACAATCCTATTGGAAACAAACAAAAACAATTGAAAAAGCAAATAGTGTCATTACAAATTGTTTCAATTGTTATGAAAAGAAAACAATAATGCAGGGTGTGGGTATAGACAGTAGCTATGGTACCTGACATCAGATGGCATGATCCAGCCGATGAACCTGTAAATTGAAACCTAACAAATTAAAAATAAGTAACCTTTCACCCTTACCCTCAGGTTCTCAGCCTATTAGATTATTTTCTCCTTGACCAGGGGAAAAAAATCCTCAAGGCCTGAGGTGTACTATGAAGCGAGAAAGTCCGGATCATGTTAGGTGTGACCTGTGGGTTATGAAAAGGAGTTTGGATTTGTATGTAAACTGGGTGAAAAGTGGATTGCCACATGGTTACCATCAAACCTGTGTGGTGGTGTGATGGTGATTATTCCAATCTGACCTTTATGGGATATCACTCATGTCCTATGGAAGCAAAAGGAGGAAGTAGCACATTGTAGCTAAAACAAAACAAAACAAAAACCTGAATGAATTGTCTTATAAGAGCAATAGTCCCACTAATGTTTTTGGCAACAATTTCATTTGTCAGCTGTTTTAAGTAACCTTTCACCCTTACCCTCAGGTTCTCAGCCTATTAGATTATTTTCTCCTTGACCAGGGGAAAAAAATCCTCAAGGCCTGAGGTGTACTATGAAGCGAGAAAGTCCGGATCATGTTAGGTGTGACCTGTGGGTTATGAAAAGGAGTTTGGATTTGTATGTAAACTGGGTGAAAAGTGGATTGCCACATGGTTACCATCAAACCTGTGTGGTGGTGTGATGGTGATTATTCCAATCTGACCTTTATGGGATATCACTCATGTCTTATGGAAATAAAAGGAGGAAGTAGGACATTGTAGCTAAAACAAAACAAAACAAAACAAAAAACCTGAATGAAATGTCATATAAGAGCAATAGTCCCACTAATGTTTTTGGCAACAATTTCGTTTGTCAGCTGTTTTCCTCAATTAATACAGAACACAGCCTAAAAAGGTTGCTAACCTAGAATTTTCTGTGTCCAAGTTTTTATTGGCTACATGTACATCTGTGGCTCTCAGTCTGCAATATGGAGGTAGAAGAAACAATTATGGTTCAAAGATTGAAGGGTAACTTTATTCCTTAACTTCATCTCAGTCAGCTAATCTGAAGTGGAGTACGCTAGCAATACTTTAACTTCAAACTCTTGTGATTTCTCTGTAGAAATGGTTTGTTTGTGTGACTGTGTGCATATGTGTGTGTGTATGTGCGTGAATGGCGAAGTGGGAAAGGGAGAAGCAGGCAATGCATGAGGGAGAGAATCACAGCATGACCATAGGTAACAAGTCTGTGAAAGCCACGTGTCCGAACACATCAAACATGTGCATGTTCCTTAGAAAACAAGATCTCAGCAGCTTTCTGCAGGAGGACTGTAGAACTAACGAACACGTTTGAGTAATTAAGGCAAATTCCAGGAAGTACTTTTGCTTTGTGAAAGCAAGTGAGCTGCCCATACTGGGGTCCCTATTTCACACAGTTCTTGTAAGAAACATAGCAGATCATGGAGGACTTCACAGAGAAGGCATCAGAGAAGCACCTCCAAGGATCTCCACCAGTATCCCAGGGCTAGAAATTTCCTAGGCCCTCGACTCCTTTTGAAAGGGCATTTTTGTTCTGTTTTGTTGGGGTTTTTGTTGTTGTTTATTTGTTTAGTTTTGGATCCATTTAAGGAGGCTATATTGTAAAATTTTGGCTTTTCTATATTGTTTCATTCTCAAGGACCTGGCTTTGAGATCAGGGTCATGCAATGGAAATTTACAAAACTTGGCATCACAGTGCTGTGAGAATGGGGTGGGGGTGGGGGTGGAGGGAAGCTTTACTGTAGCAATCTATAGGGAAAATTTACACGAATTTGACCCTTCCATAGGAACCTTGAGATTTAATTGTGACTCTTGCTAATCACCAGCGTCTCCTTGGCTTTGTTTCTTTACTTTTCAACAACACCCTTCAAGGGTTGATGAGGAGGAGTGACTAATAAAATACACGTTGAGCCAGAATATTCTGACCTGCACAGCTTGAAACAAAGGATCGCTTTCAACAAAGGCCTCTAACTAGAAAGCTGTAGTGATAAAGCTGCATATAGTGACCTTTCTAAACCTCAAATCTGATTATGTTACCTCCCTATTTAAAACCCACGGTTTCCCAGTGCTCTTTAAATGACATCCACACTCCCTCACACAATTTACCAGTCCTCACATGGCCCCTGCTGCTTTTTTCAACTCATCTCTCTCCATCAACCCTGGACTTCTTTTTCCCAGATACACCAATTATCTTCCTTTTCTAGTACACCTTGGCTTCATCCCTCAACCTCCTGCCAGTTTGATACCCAGTGACCTCTTTTCCCTTTTTTATGCCTCCATCCCTCCTATCTTTGTCCAGTTACATGTCCCTTCCTATACGATGCTCTTCCTCACCTCCCAGGTGGCTAGAACACCTTTCCTATTTGCTTCAAGGCCTGGATTTCCAATGTCCTAGCACCTTTCTCACTTCATTGCATGCCTTTGTACTGCCCCGTAGCCTGTCAGCTCCACTGGGGTAGGGATTCTGTCTCTTTTCATTTATTCTTACATCACGATGCTTCACCCAGTGCCTCGTCCAAATCAGTGTCCCGTGAACATTGTCTGAATGAGTGAATACAGAGATGAAGGGACCCATCCTTGTGTAATTGTACCGAATTAAACATAATACACACTTGAAAACGTAAGGTAATCCAGTAATTTTTTCATTCCCCTTTTTTCCTGATATTTTAAACCTTTCCCTCTCTATCAACAACTTGCTGTTTGTCACCCAGAGACATCAATAAATACTCCTAATTTTAATGTATAAAAATTTCCCCCCGAATGTGAGTTCCTATTAGCCAATAAATGTGTCTTTTTTGGCTTTGCCATTTTTTTTTGCAATAATATCATTTGCTTGCTCCATTTTCTCCACAGTCTGATTTTTTTACTGCCTGATCTAGCGGTCCATCAATAGGACTCTCTCAACATTGAATGAGGGAGGTTCTCTTTGGCAAATCAAATGGCCTGTTCTCAGCCCTGATCACACCCCAGGCACAACCTTCTCTGTATGTCGCAGAGGCAGCCGACTGTTGTTTATTTCCTTGAAGGACCGAGTTATGGCAGCACGGACTCCCCCTGGCATGGTTGTCAGAAAACCAGCTTCAGAATGTCCCCAATTATTTATTCCCAAAGGTAGTCTGTCCAGGGATGAATCGAGAAAACCAAAACTTAGGGCTTTGCCTCTTTCCTGGTCTTCCCCTCTTGTTCTATTTCTTACTCGTCAAAGCGAAGCCTCAGGGAAGCCTCTCCTGGCTCCCTTCTGCCTGGAGAAAATGAATGCTCATCTCAGGGAGCTGATTCCGATGCTCCCAAATGACCCGTCC
>NW_006383018.1:1792075-1805171 GCF_000327345.1 Myotis davidii | reverse complement strand
AGGACCAACAGGAACAGGGAAATGGCCTGTTCTCCAAAGCTATACCATTTGTGTCACCTGGCTCTGCACCTACAGTCTCACAAAATCTCTCTCAACACTTCTCTCTGCTTCTGGTCATCGCTGTTGCCCAGTGCGTCACCTTGCACAGTCTTTACCAGAAAATACTATTGCCATCCTCCCAGAACATCCTGTGCTGTATATATACAAAGCCAAACCTATTTAACACTACACAAAATGAATGGCATACAATCTATGAACCTCTTTCCACTCTCCCTTCTGCTCTCCTCATCCAACTGAAATGCATTCTTTTCCAGGGGATGTAACAACCACTGTTATGCGCAGCAGTATGAGTAACCACATGCTAGTGACGGGGAGAGGGTCAGGTTTGCACCAACAACATGCAGGTCCTTGCTCCCTCACGCAGTGTGTTGAAACACACCTGGGGCACACTGAGTAGTGCGTACGTTTTGAAAGTGAATCAAGATTACATCAGGCATAAAACAATTCAGTGCCTGCAGTTGATCCTCATCCATGGATTCTGTATCTGAGACTGTGCTAATCGCTCTTTGTCACCTAGACATCTTTCACACCCATTCCTAGACCTGCCCAAGGTCACGGGAGAGTTGACTTGCCCAATGCACACATTCCCAGCTGAGCTCAAATGAGGTGATTCCTCCTCTTTGCTTCAGCTCTCATTTTGTAAGCAAGTGTTGTTTTTTGTGGTCCATTGAGTGTCACGCTTTTTACACTTTTTGCTGGTGATTTCGCTGTTTAAAACGGCACCCACGATTAGTGATGAAATGCTATCTAGTGTTCCTCAGCATAAGAAGGCTGTGCTTCCCTTGAGGGGAAAATATGTGGTTAGATAAGCTTCATTCAGGCAAGAGTTATAATGCTATTGGCTGTGAGGTCAGTGCTAATGTGTTCGGGTCTTTAAACAGACATATACCGAGAACGATGTTATGTACTAACTGGCTGATAAAAATGTTGTCATCAGAGCCTAACCCTGCATTTCCCTAGGATCAATGCTTCAGTATTTGCTAATTCAGTATTCACGGTGACTTTATAAGATAGGACTACCAGGAATATCAGGAATTGACTGTATATGTAATCATAATGTCAATTCCTGAAATATATACGAAAGTTGCCATTTTTCGTCGGTCTGTATGATCAGGAGTTGGTGGTCGGCAGGGATGTCCATGTTCAGCCAGCCAGTCAGCATTTGATGACATATTGAAGCCTATGTGCATCTGAGTAAATGAAATTTTACGTCGTTTTATAACACTTTACATTAACCTTCACAGATATTGGAAAATAGCTTAAAAGATATTCCCACACAGAAACAAAGGATGGAGTGATATTTGTAATAAAAGAAATGTAAGTGAGCCAAAACAATAAAAAAGGCAGTGCTGACAAATTCAGTGGTATGAGCTTTTGGTCAGCTCCTTATTAAGAGATGAATGAATAGCAATCTCATAAAATCTGACACACTTGCTCTTCTCCTTTAATTAAAATTTGCAAGATACATCATTTTATATAGAGATTGAAAATCACTACTATATATATGATGGCTCTCATCCTAAGTTGATATTTTGTCTTTGGATATTTGTAAAATATAGTTGTGCATGTTAATCATTTATAAATTTATAAATCATTTATAGTATTAAAAAACTTTTTACTGATTAGATAAGAGATCATTGGAGTAATAAATTGGAATTTATTATTGCTATAATATTTAATATATGCCAGCATGTACTATCCAATATATACCAGTATATACCATCATAAACTATTCAATATAGTGGAGTATTATAGTTGGAGGGCAGAGGCCACAAGAAACATTGAGTTTTATAAATGCAAACATGATTTATAATTTTAAGTGTCTATTTGAAAGTAAAACTCTTGCAACTGTTCAAGGTCATTAATTCTTAAAATTATGGGAAATTTAGTTCTAGTATTGGCAGCAGTCCTTGGAAACTTTATTGTTTTCTCTTGTATTTCTTCCTAATTTGGAATTCAGCACTTTAGTCTCAAACGCCACCAACACTTTAGTGGCTCTCAACCTTCCTAATGCCGCGACCCTTTACTACAGTTCCTCATGTTGTGGTGACCCCCAATTTCATTGTTACAAATTGAACATAAAGCATGGTGATTAATCACAAAAACAATATGTAATTATATGTGTGTTTTCCGATGGTCTTAGGTGACCCCTCTGAAACGGTCATTCGACCCCCATAGGGGTCGTGACCCATAGGTTGAGAACCACTGCAATACCCCTTTCTGTGTGTATGTGTATGGAGAAAAAGATAAGGAAAAGAAAAACCTTTTAAAATTCTTTGGATGGGAGTTTGATACTTTTCAAAATATTAGTCCAACCCAATTGATTGGAAGGTAAAACACATAAAATGGTAGGTTGTTACTCACCCTGCAGGAAAATGTGAGGGCTTTCAAGAGAGTTAATCAACAGAACTCTTGATGTGTTTTTGAGAGTTGTGAAATGGATTTTTATATTTTAACATCTTCAGGAAGCTCCTGGAGAATGTGTACTGTGCAATCATCCCCTGTGTGCTTCTTTACAATCTAACACATGAGCTTCTTACCTGGTGTGTAGGCTCAGCTGTTTACCCTTCTGTAAACAGAGCTCTCAGCAAATCCTCCCCTGCAAGAGAATTTAACATCCTGAGAAATAGCAGTTTGTCTTATTCTCACTCCTGCGGAGGAAAAAGGTTTAATTTACCTTTCAACCCCAATGCAAAAACCCTCAAATGTACACGCTCACTAGGACAAAAGAACAGGTATTTCAGTTCTGAGATTCCTTGTACCCCAGGGAATTAATTCATTTTGTTTTAGGAGCCATCAAGGAGATCACCCCCAGGAAGAAATAGGTCCTTAAGGGAGAGACTAGCTTTGCCCCATACAGTCTAAGGATGGAATTTTCAGAATAGAATTAAAGGCCACACAAGATGGGATAGCAAGACAGGATTCGGGCTGAGGGGGTTCTAATAACCAAGTCCTTGCGGAAGTATTCTGAGAATGGCTGGAACTCAAAAGGGAGCTACACCTCTTACCCTTGATCAACTGTCCTCCCTATACATTTTGTGCTCTTCTTGGGTTCCACTAGTTCAGCTCAGGTGAGAAGAAGAGGAGAGAGAAATCCATATATTCTTCCCTGATCCCTTTCTTGTTTGGTGCTGGGTGTATGGCTCTGGCTGTAGCTTCCTACCACTCTGGCTGTGGGCGCCCCCCATGATCCAGCTCTCACTGGATTCCTACAGAACTATATCCTCTTCTTGCTCCTTTAGGTCTAGAGTTTGTATTGGCTTCCTTCTGCTGCCGGCCTCTGGGAGCTTCAGCCTCTCTTGTGAGTTCCGTTCACCTTGGCCACACCTCTATAATATATACATATATATGTTAATGAGCTATTTTTAATTGATGGGATTCTGACTTGCATGGAATTCTGACTCCTCCTGGGGCCCTGACTGGAACAGGGCCTAGAGAGGTCGGGCACTAGTATCTTGTGTATGAGGCATCTTGCCTCGGATGTCTGCCTGCTCTTTTGCTGAAGCTTGACCCACTCCTAGCTGGTTCATGCACAGGGAGCAGGTGCAGAGGCTGGTAGGCAATGTCAGCACATCCAGATTTCTTGAGACTCTTTACAATCTAAAGAAGTAGAAAAGCCACAAAAATAACCAAAATTGCACTTAATCACTTGACCTTGATTTGTGACATATTTTTCTGCTCCACAGCCAAGGAGGAAGTTCATGCTTGCTTAACTCATTTCTAAAGCATACTTTTAGCTCTGATGTAGAAATGGTCTTTTGAACAGCATGACCAGTCCTTTTTTGTAACTGTCATTAGAGTTTCATTTACAGGATTGTTTATGGCTACTCTGGTTTTGAAAGAGATGTCAAGTTGTAGTGCAAAGGGTCTGATTGTTAGAATCAGACTGGCCTCCATGTCTATGAGCCTCTGCTCCCTAATTTGTAAAATAGGGAAATTGATACCAAAATGGTTTTATCTAAAGCTCTCAAAAGGCACTTCTCTTGATCGTGTCCCTTTGTGCTCCATGAGAGTCATAAAGAGGAATTATGGGCTGTGGCCAGATTTTCCTGAGCACCAAGCTTGGGCCTTGCCAGAAGGGAGGGATAATTACAACGCTCAGGGTTCTGAGGTTGAGCGTGTCCTCTGCTCCCCGAGTATCCGGTTTAAATCCAGCCCCTACTCATATTAACAATGCGATACTTGCCAAATTATGCCTCTGCCCCTTGTTTTTCTTATCTATAAAGGAGGGATAATAATTATATTAGTTCTTGGGATTATTGTAAGGATTGAAAAAGTTCATGCATGTAAAAAGCTTAGAACAATGTCAGATATAATAGATGCTTAATAGATATTAGCCCTGATTTTCATTTCACATTAGAATAGCCTGCCTAGCTGTGCAGTTTCCGACATGCATCATGTCACATTATATCTCTGCTTCTCACACTTAGTACAGTGCCTGGCATCTGGAAGGTAGATAGTAAACAGATGTGAAAAGTATAATGTCCTCCTTGGATATTTCCAGAGGAACTTCCTGGGAGCATTACATGAGCAAGAGGGTAGTTGATACAGCTCTGGACTTTTATTTCCTGTAGGGAGCATTGCTACTTGCTGCTTCCTGGATACTGGAGAAAGCCATAAGGACCAGAACATAGAGAGGAGGCTGAAGGATACATGTTACAAGGAAGCCAACAGAAACAGCTCGTTGAAACCTGTCTCCCCAGCATTCTAGCAGCATATTTCAGACCAATATTTTGTTCAGAGTTCCAATTTATTTTAACTCGTCTGGCGCTCTTCTTTCTACACATAAAAGGATATAAATATAAATTGGGTGAATACCAAGAAAGGATGCATCCTAACTCCAATGGCAGCCCTGAGTTAGATGCGACCATGTAACTCCGCTGGTACACAGAATTATAAATCAAGCCTCTGGGTGCGAAAATGTCTTTGGGTACAGACAGTGAGGGAACCTGTACAAACCCTACTGACTTGCTTTGTGAAAAGCGTGTCCCAATCTACCAGAATGCACGCTGCCTAATAATAGATCTTTGCTGTGACAGGTTGCATTTGGTCTCACTTAGGGGTATGAAGATTTATGCTCATTTGCAGCTGTCACTGCACTTTCCAGGTGACCAGGTCCTATACATACATGATTTCACTTACGTCTTACACACAACAGCCCTGTGAAATAGACAAGGCAGGCATTAACCATACTTTACAGATAATAAATGGAGGTTTATGGGAAGCTAAGTGAGTGAGGATATGTAGTTATTGGGAAATAACATTTAAAAAAATCACATTTTTGGATACTACCCAGTGTTCTATTTACCTCCCACCCCAAAGCGCATTACTTACCTCACCTCACCATGGCATTGGGATGTAATTTTTTCGAAGAAACAGTGAATTTCTTATTTATCTGCTCAATAATGAAGTGTGTCCTTCGTTGTATAAATAAAAAATAAGAACACTTACAAAAACAAATACAAATTTTTAAATTCTACTTACCAATAAATATTGAGCACCCTCTCTTTGTAAGGTATTGTGCTAGACCTGGGATAATAGGGCAATGAATAGATAACAGGTTACTCTCACTAAGATTCCAGTCCGTAGATGACCAGAACATAAAGCCATAACAACATGATATGAGGCTGTGAATATTTAGTTCTGTTATTTCTTTTGCTCTTCAGGTTCTGTGGATTTGGACAGATTTCTGGTAGCTCATAGGCTGAGTTTTAATATGTTATACAATATATCTTTGCCAAAGCTCAGTTACCTTTCAGCTTTCTCCAATTGTAAATGTTTAGCATTCACAAAGTTCAACTTAATGATTTGACAATTTCAAGTAACAGAACCAATAGTGTGTGTAGCTCTAGACTGAATGTTTGCCCCCACCCCCCTAAACCTCCCAATCATATGTTGAAGTCCTAACCTCCAATGTGATGTATTTGGAGGATGGGCCTTTGGGGGGTACTAAGGTTTAGATGAGGTCATGGGGGTGAGGGCCCCATTATGAGATTAGTATCCTTATAAGAAGATAAAGATACTGTAGTTCTCTCTGCTCAACAGAAAGAAAGCAAACAGAAAGAAACTGACCATCTCTGCAAACTAGGATCTGCTATTAACTTGATCTTGGACTTCTAAGCCTCCAGATCTGGGAGAAATAAATTTCTGTTGTTTAAGCCACCAAGTCCATAGCATTTTCGTTATGAAAGCCCAAACTGACTAAACCATTTAGAAAGATTTATTATAAGAAGTTGGCTTACACGATTACAGAGGCTGGCAAGTCTAAATTATCAGTATGGGCTGGCAGGCTCAAAACCCAGGACAGCTGATGGTTGCATTCCAGGGTGAAGGCCAGCAACCTAGAGGCCTCAAACTGCGGACGGTGCAGATGAAATCTGAGGCTGGCAGGCTGATACCCAGGAAAGCTAATGGTGACGGTAGAGCTCAAAGCCAGATTGCTGGAGAATTCTCTCTTGCTTGGGGAAGCTGGCCTTTTTGCTCTGTTTAAACCTTCAACTGATTTTATGAGGCCCACCTGCATTACGGAGGGCAGCCTGCTTACTCAAAATTCACTGATTTAAATGTTAATCTCCAAAAAATGCTCCCTTCAACTTGACACTTAAAATTAACCATCACAACAACTGATGAGGCATCCTAATTATCCATAACATACGGCAGTTTACATCTTGACAAGTAACCTTTGAGTTGCATACTGTGAGGTCAAAGTGTTATTCTGAGCCTCTTGGTGAGTAAATGAGTCAGGCACACTGCCTACTGCTCCTGCCATACAAATGCCTAAGGATTTGACAATATTAAAGTTATAGAGCTATATCCATCTTTTTAATTGAATTTATTGGGGTGACTGATTAATAAAATTATATAGGTTTCAATACACAATTCTACAGTACATCATCTGTATATTGTGTTGTTTGATTACCACGACAACTGATATATTCATCTTAAAAAGATTCAGGATCTGCGTGATTAAACATGCTCTTATATAAAACTCTAATTGTTTTTGCAACTCATGGTTTATAGTTTAGTAATTGTTTTTATTTTTAGAGCAGTCACAGTGTGAACTGGAAGCAGAAATCATTTCTATACTTTAGGTTCTTTTATAGTAGTACTCATTGCTGAATACAGTAGATGTTTATAGTAATACTAGAGGCCTGGTGCACAAAAATTGTGCACTTGGGGGGTGGGGTCTCTCAGCCCAACCTGCACCCTCTCACAGTTCGGGACCCCTTGGGGGATGTCTGACTGACGGCTTAGGCCCACTCAGACCTAAGCCATCAGTCAGACATCCTTAGTGCTGCCACGGAGGTGGGAGAGGCTCCCGCCACCACCGCTGCACTCACCAGCTGTGAGCCCGGCTCCTGGCTGAGCGGCGCTCCCCCTGTGGGGGCGCAGTGACCATCAGCGGCAGCTCTTGAATTGTGTGTCTGCCCCCTGGTGGTTCAGTGCATGTCATAGCAACCGGTCATTCTGCTGTTCGGTCTATTTACATATTAGCCTTTTATTATATAGGATATAACAAAAGCCTCTAAAGACAATGTGCGGACATACTATTTGCATGGACTGATGAGGATCTGAATGTATGGGCAAGAAAGGAGGGTAATAATCTCTCAGGAAAAATGAAAGGGGTGAATGTTATGATTTGGCATTGTGTGGGTAGAGAAATAATAGATGAGAAGAGTCTCAACTTGACTTGGGTTTGGACCTTGAGGCCCAGGCTTCTCACCACTATTCCATAGTAAATAGGCAAAGAAAGAATACCTGGCAGAAAGGAGCAAAGAAAGAGAGCCTGTAGGCTTCCTCAGGGAAAGTGGGTAGTGTGTTGGCTGGTGGTGGAGAGCAGGGCAGCCAAGAGAGCACTTGTGGAGAAAAGCCTAGGAGTGCCTGCTGAGATACCGTCATCTTCCCTGACTCCCAGCACACCAGATCTTTATAGGCCATACACCCAGCACCCAGCTCCCACCCAGGGTGGAGTTTACTGTGGAGGAACCTTGTTCTGGGCATAGAAGCTGTGATGTGGCAGGGCTTCAGACCTCTTGGTGGTGCTGAGAGCATTGTGGGTCAGTAATCACAATAATGTAGGAGCAGGTGAGGGAATCGGAACAAAGAGAAATCTCCCAAAAATTTTTCTCACTTGTTACATTTTTGAGCCAGGGAAAGAAATTTGGAGATAATGATCCATTACAGAACTGTTATGCTATTGTAGCATAACAGGTAGCAATCATTTATACATTAATTAAACTGATGACCCTGTTAGGGTTATCCGGATAGGCATGTGTGTTAGATAGAATTCTTAGTTGAATGCTACAATTCAAACCAATGTAGCCTCTGTAAAAAAAATGGGATTATTGTACCTGAAAAATTCAGAGGTTCTTCTAGCTTCAGACATGGCTGAATCCAGGAATTTAAGCAATATCAGCACCCCCCCTCCCCCCGCCACCCTGCACTCCCTCTCCTTCCCTTCCTCCATGTTTTTTTATGCTCCATTCCTCTGTGCATTGATTTCATTCTGAAGGAAACTTTTTTCTAGTTTGTTGGAAAAGATGGCTGCTGGCTGTGCTAAGTCCTATCACCCACAGTTAGGACAGAGGTAGACAAGCAAGGGATAATTGAGATTTACTGAAAGCCTGTCTGCAAAGCCCCAGAAAGGACCCTGTTTGAAAAGCTTCATGTTATATACTCAGTTCTGAATGTAGCTCTGTGTCTGGTCAGCACTGATCATACGCTCACCCCAAATAAGACATTCTGGATGAACAACAGCTTATAGCCAATGAGCAGTGAATATATGATTTGAGGATATATCATGTGTTAAATCAGAGAGTATAGATACTCTAATAATCAGATTCCATACTACAAATTCCCCAGTAAGGTGAGATAACTCTAGAAAGCTTTGTGAAATAATTGCTGTTTCTTTTGTTTTTCTTATGAAATTGGACAGTTTTATCTCTAAAGAATGGGTTAATGTAAATTACATAAGATTGAGCCTGATGAGTTCTCTCCAAAGTCCAGGTGGTATTACAGTAACATCCCCTGTAATGGCTGTCTTTTCAGTGACTGAGTAACACCTAGAGTTCACTCTGCCAACCCGAGTCCAAGGGCAGGGAGAAGAGAAAAGGAGAATAGTGTCCCTGTAGACTTGAAGCTCGTGAATATGATTATTTAGTCAATTAAGAATGTACATACAGAGCTTAAATTGTGCCAGGCTCTCTTCTACGTGTTTAATGTATGTTAATTCACTGAATTCTCACAAACACCTTATGAGAGAAGTTATTATTTTTAATCCCATTTTATAGGTGGGGAAATAAAGCACTAAGTTGAGAAACTTTCCCAAGATCACATGACTAATAAGAGATAGAACTGAGACTTACACCAAGGCCTTTGGTCTTCAGAAACATACTTTTAATCACTAGACTCTTAGATTTCCAGAAATCAAAGAGAAAGGAAGCTAATGTGTCCTGTACTACACCTCAGTGCTCCCTATCACCTGTCAAAGTTGTTTACAAATTCTGGTTTTTGAAAATCCATGCTTGAAGGGCTCTATGAAACTCCTGAATTTCATTTTAAAAGGCAATTCAATTGTCTCAAAATGGTTTTAAAATAGGGAGACAAAACTGATGATCATATTTTAACATGTTGAAAACCATCAAAGTATTAGCCAATTCCAGTGGATTCATTGCCCAGACATTAGAATGATATTTCTCCTGTTATTTGTGCGCACATAATTGAACTTCTTGTAAATATGACATAAATCATTAAGCTTGACATTTTACATCGGTCTTTTAAAAACATTTGGTCTGCCCTGACTGGTTTGGCTCAGTGGATAGAGTGTCGTCCTGCGGACTGGAAAGTCCCAGGTTCGATTCCGGTCAAGGGCATGTACCTTGGTTGCAGGCACATTCCCAGTGGGGGGTATGCAGGAGGCAGCTGATCGATGTTTCTCTCTCATCGATGTTTCTAACTCTCTATCCCTCTCTCTTTCTCTCTGTAAAAAATCAATAAAATATGACTTTAAAAACAACAACAAAAAAACCCCAGCCAAACAAAAAAAAATTTGGTCTGTGTACATTTGAGCATATTAGTATATATTCATAATAATTAAATGTAAGGCAAGGCTTAGCATATTTGCACATGTTCATATCTATTAGTCTTTTATAATCAGATTATTTTATTAAAAATCAAATAGGGATTTCCCCATAACACACATAAAACCTGAAAGTCATTAATTATATCTCCTCTCTTTAGGATACCACATAAGAAACCAATAACATAGGAGCATTAAAGTGAACAATTTAGAATTTATTTTATTTTTTCCTTCACCATTTATCCCCTCTATGCCCTCTTCTACCTCTCCTCTCCTCCCCTCACCCCTCCCCCACACAAAATCACCACGCTGTTGTTGATGAGACGGAAAAGGAGTGGAGGGCTTAGACCATATACCATAGAGAAAATGGCTTGGAATCCCTATTCAACCTTTTTCTTTTCACAATCTCTTTTGAATCCCAACCCGTTATGTATGAGGTGTGTGGGGAGGCAGAGGAGATGAGCAGTCTTTGCAGAAGGATAGTGTCCCAGGCCCTGGGCGTCAGTATTGTCCTGGGGCCTGAAAATGCCCTGTTCTCCCTCGTTATGGAGATCATTCAGCTCCTCCCTCCCTCACTTCCAAGTTTTCATCTCCAACACTGTGTTTAGCAAATAGAAAAACTTTCAGTTACTAAGGCCCACTCTCCTTAGAAAGCTATATGGGTGTATACACAACAACAACAAATGAGGCATTTTCTCTTGCACATTTTCCTCTTAATTTGTATCTAGTACTCTTCTCCTACCAGAAAAATATTTGGTCATGATTGTGCCTGATACTTTTAATTATGATTCATTTCCCAAAAATACATACTGTATAGCATAACTTAATATTTTTAAAAATTAAAAACAAGTCCTTTAAAAATAAGCATTAAACTAATTCAATTAATTATAACTATATAAAAAAAAGTGTGCAAAGGACTACAAGTCATACTTAAGTTTTCTTTTAAGTAAGTAAGGAAGGGAGCCCAGGCCCTGTTTGTTTCACCTGCAGAAGACTGACATACTGACTATGTGGCCACCAACACTTCCCTGTATGCCAAAGTACCAGAATGCCAGTGAGCACACCAATACACAAAGGGAGACGGCGACTTTCTGGGCTAGGTAGCAATCAGAATACCAAGTCCTTAGTTAATGCTGATTACATTTCGTTATGCCATCTAATCTAATATTTTATTTATATTTCACTTTATTTAGAACAGAATAAAAAAAATCTAACTTGATTAGCTCTGTAAATATTTGGATATATTTTATTCAAATATATAGAGCAGTAAGCAAAAGAAATAGATATTTCTCAGATTTATCAACTAAGAAAATTAGGTCAGACCAACCAAATAATTCTTAATATAATATTGTTTTTGACTAATGATTTGAGGAACACAAGTTTAGAGTGGCTTTTAATAACAGACTACCCCAATGAACACTGATAATATATTTTATTATAAGTATCCAACTATATAGAGCTGTTTATTTTTGAAATATGTTGTATTATAAACCCTGGGAATTTAAGTGTTTTTAGTTGTTATCATTAAACTAAAGCTTATAATAATGATAACTTTCCTTCTGATAATCTTTGAACATTTCCTAGTTTTTTGATCCCAATTGCTTGTTTCTTTCTATTCTATTTCCCTGTTAATGCTCATCTCTTTCTGTCTGATGTATATGTGTGTGTGTGTGTGCATGCACACATAGAAATTTAATGTTTTCAGCAGAGTGAATTTGACAGTCCCAACAACTATGTTTAAAGGATATTTTGGGACTCAAGATAACTACTGGGGTATAAAGTGTACAACACACTTACTTTAAGATGAATCCACAGAGATGTCTGGGATTAAAGAATGCTTCCCAGGAATAAAAAAACCCAACTTGTTTTGTTAGAATCCAGTTGCATATAAATTCATACTTCCCTTATTTTCTCCCTGGCCTAAGATTACAGTTAAAGGGGCCTCAGATTGATTATTAGAATAATGACAATCAAAGACTAGAGAATTTGTCCTCTCTCCAAGTGTTCTGGAATTTATATTTTAAACCATACTGAGAAATCATATTCCTGAAATCTCTCAACTTATATTATATACATACTAATTTATTGAGTGTTTTATGTATCTACCTAGTCATGCTTTAAATAATTACTGACCACAACTTCTAGGCCTTTTAAATGAATAAAATACAACCACAAACTCCAAGGAAATGTGAGTCTGGTGGGAAAGCTAGCATTTGAGTGTGTTTGTGGGGACATTCAGTTCAACTGCTGGTATGAAAGGACTTTAAAAACCACATAATCTTAGCAGCAAGTGTTGAAAATGACCACAGCGGTGTATCTAGCTTAGTTTTCATGAGGGATTTTTCAGATAAAAAACATTTTAAAAACCACGTAACTAATCTCTGATTTGGACTAAAATCTGGGACATCTGTGTAGCTCAAACCAGTGGGATAAACACTAATTCCTGATCCTTCCCCTTTTTGCTCCATATTATAGCCACAGACAAACTGCAGGCGGATCAGAGACCTGTGTTAAAGGTTTGTGCTAAGATGCCTGTGCTACATTACACTTCAAAGTTGGGTCAGAGTGTCCAATAAATTGATTTTCCTGTCTCTTCTATTTGTTGTTCTAGAACTAGGCCATAACCGGATACGTGTAGCTTCCACCCCGTAGAGGGAAAACCTGTACCTTGAGTGACAGCGGCAGGCCTTTGAAGTTTCATGAAATGCTTGTGTCGATTTCCTCTTTGTTCCGTGTAGAGGGTAGGATGCATCTGGCTCATCTGATTTAAAAGTCAGGCCCCAGTTCCACTTTTCAAAACCATCTGAGCTGCCTTTTATTCTGCAAACCCAGGAGCCCTCAGTGAAATCACTGGGGTTGGCAGAAAATATCTGAAGAAGCGAGGTTAGCTTGTTGTTGGCGAGATATTTTTCTGAGACTCGGGCAAGAGAAAAGAGCTTCCTTGGGAGATTTTTGTGC